>NW_007378269.1:9177-35966 GCF_000475195.1 Diaphorina citri | reverse complement strand
AGCCAGAAGTAATGTGAGCGACACAAAAACTTGTCAGTTGTAGGTAACAAGGCAATATATTATCGAGTATTGAATCTATGGAATGGCATCATCACTTTCTCGGTCTTCTTACATTACAGACCGGTAGCTGAGGGGATTTCAGTGTTGTGTGGGGGGGGGGGGGGCGTGTACCCGTTGGGTAGCCGGATTCAAGGAACCCCGGCCACTAGCATAATGAGTACCGAATACCCATACCTTAGGTTAATGTGTACCGTTACTACTGAGTTCTAAACACCCTTTGAAAAGATTCAGTAGGTACTTCAGTACCTTGAAGTCAAAATTCAGTACTTTTTTGGACTGCACTGCACTGCAAAGCCGTCAAATTTCGAAATTTGCTTTTGTCTCGCGTTTGAGAATCGCTGAGATAGGATGATTGGCAGAGATGATGAAATGATCGACCTGAGTCTGAACTGATCAACAGGATCGTTCACTAGATACATACATACCATTAAGGCCTTACTTAAGTACAAACTTACATACATAAGTACATAGGTAACTATTTATTTATGTAAATATGTGAATGATATTTATATGTAAATTATTTTAGATACCTAGACCTACATACTTATAAGTAAATATTATTTATGCAGATTATTTTAGATACCTACAAAAAGGTACCTACTGAAGTCATTTTTAAACCTACTATGTGTAAATCAAATGAATGACGTCAAAGAAAACCCTTGACACTGTGTTAACTCTCAGTGCAGTGGTAAGATCAGCCATTAACCCGTAGTTTGCCAATCAATCAATCAATCAATCAATCTTTTTTTTTTTTTTAGAGGTTTGATAGAAAAAAATGTAATTGCTAAATGAGAACCATTATTGTTGATCTATCTTTTTGTGTCTTTTCTACCTTGGCCGGGAATGGAGGGTATAGGAGGGTAAACCACAACCTAAGTAAGGGTAACTGACTGTGGGATAACCTTTTTAAGTCAGGCATGTTCTCAGCACTGGTCAGTCCAATGGGTCATAGGGGGGACCAGATAAACCCCCTATTCCAAATCAGCTCAATGGGTTACCCTGGGACAAAGTAGCCTCTCTATACCAACAATCCTGAGGACCAAATACCTCCTCAATACCAACGATCCTGAGTGATCTTAAGGTACTTATCTTCGTGCCATTCATTCCAAGATTTAAATTGAAGTTTCAGTAAGATGAATTAAGTATATATGTACTTAACTTAGAAGTACGTAGGCACACCGGTAGATATGTAATCAAATATGTAGATTTTTTTTTAAACACACTTAAGAGTATAAATTCACTTTCTTCCGTCAACTTTAATCGACGCTTATCAGTTCACATTTTCTCCAATTTAACGCTATTATCAGGGGAGAAATTTAAAATCCCATGATTCTTCATTAACTTGAGCTTTCTCAAAGGAGAGGGAAAAAAGGGAAATGTTAACAACTTGGAAGTGTATCAAGATAAACTGTTTGGTAACTGTCAACAAAAGTTAAGTGCTCCCTAAAATAATGATAGCTATAAGTTTAGTAATTAATTAAGTTATACCTATGTACCTAGTTACATTAATTTATAGTTACAGCAACAATAAAATTCAAATTCAACGCGAGATATTTCTTAATCGACTAGGTACTTAAATGGTTGATTTTTCTCTTCTTCTTCTTCTTCTTCTTCTTCTTCTTCTTCTTCTTCTTCTTCTTCTTTCTTCTTCTTCTTTCCGATAAAGGGATCTGTAACAACGGAGACCTAATCGTCCCCAAATTGAAACGAGAGAAGAAGGACAAAATGGAAGAAAGCCCCCTATTCCAAATCAGCTCAATGGGTTACCCTGGGACAAAGTAGCCTCTCTATACCAACAATCCTGAGGACCAAATACCTCCTCAATATCAACGATCCTGAGTGATCTTAAGGTACTTATCTTCGTGCCATTCATTCCAAGATTTAAATTGAAGTTTCAGTAATATGAATTAAGTATATATGTACTTAGAAGTACGTAGGCACACCGGTATGTAATCAAATATGTAGATTTTTTAAACATATTATAGATAGCTCACTTAAGAGTATAAACTTCACAATTCACTTTCTTCCGTCAACTTTAATCGACGTTTATCAGTTCACATTTTCTCCAATTTAGCGCTATTATCAGGGGAGAAATTTAAAATCCCATGATTCTTCATTAACTTGAGCTTTCTCAAAGGAGAGGAAAAAAAGGGAAATGTTAACAACTTGGAAGTGTATCAAGAGAACTGTCAACAAAAGTTAAGTGCTCCCTAAAATAATGATAGGTATAAATTTAGTAATTAAGTTATATGTAGTTACATTTATAGTTACAGCAACAATAAAAAGTAAAAATTCAAATTCAACGAGGTATGCCAGCCTAGTAAGCTTAGTTGGTAGTGCGTCTGCCTTGTAAGCGCTAGGCCGCGGGATCGATTCCCGCCCGGGGCGGATTTTATCCTGACGTGATGTCTACCTTGTAAGCGCTAGGCCGCGGGTTCGATTCCCGCCCGGGGCGGATTTTATCCTGATGGGATAATGTTCGTTCTCGAGCTGGCTTTCTCCTATCCTGTCTTCCTTCTCTCTTCGATTTCGGGACGATAAGACCATAGCAGTTACAGTTCCCTCTGACAAACCTCTTAAAAATAAAAAATCAACGAGGTATTTCTTAATCGACTAGGTACTTGAATGGTTGATTTTTTTCTTCTTCTTCTTTCCGATAAAGGGATCTGTAACAACGGAGACCTTATCGTCCCCAAATTGAAACGAGAAGAAGGACAAGATGGAAGAAAGCGAGCAGTTCCTAGAACGAACCTCATCTAAGTTCACCCCGGGGCGGAAATCGAAAACTAGCGCTTACAAGGCAAGCGCCCAAGCTGGCGCGCCCATTATTGTAGGCAAGACACGTAATGTGAGGTCATCACAAGAATCTTTGTCAGGTTTGGTAGGTAACAAGGCTATAATATCGGGTGATTGAATCTATGGAAATGGCATCATCACTTTTCTCGTCTTCTTATTATTCAAATCAGATAGGACAGCGGTTCTCAACCTTTTTTTGGGGGGGGGGGGGGCGTGTACCCGTTGGGTAGCCGGATTCAATCTCACGACACGAGCCCGCGCCACTATCATAATGAGTACCGAATAACCATACCTATAGGTTAATGTGTACCATTACTACTGAGTTCTAAACACCCTTTGAAAAGATTCAGTACTTCAGTACCTTAAAGTCAAAATTCAGTACTTTTTTGGACTGTACTGCACCGATAAGCCGTCAAATTTCGAAATTTGCTTTTGTCTCGCGTTTGAGAATCGCTGAGATGGGATGATTGGCAGAGATGATTAAATGATCGACCTGAGTCTGAACTGATCAACAGGATCGTTCGCTAGATACATACATACCATTAAGGCCTTACTTAAGTACAAACTTACATACATAAGTACATAGGTAACTATTTATTCATGTAAATATGTGACTGATATTTATAAGTAAATTATTTTAGATACCTAGACCTACATACTCATAAATATTATTTATGCAGATTAGATTAGATACCTACAAAAAGGTACCTACTGAAGTCATTTTTAAACCAACTACTTATTTGAGTTTTTTACTAGATATTTGGTGCCCTTGTATTGTACCTATTATCCTGTTACATAGTAGATACCTACCTTTCAAGAACATTTACACCCTCCAGAAAGAAAAGGGAAAAATCAATAGAAATCAATTTATCATGATTTATGACGTGAAATCAATAAACGACTATTATCTTACCCGTAAGTATATCACGTGAACCAAATATGTATAATTTCCCTATTAGGGATTCTAGGAGACCTATTACCTATGTAATGAGGTAATGACTTACCAAATAGGTCCAAGTAAGTTTTATTATTATTCGATATTATTGGGTATTTTTGTTATTAATTATTATTATTTTACGTTTAACTTCACTGTATAACTGGTAAGGTCTTGAGTGTGTGCACTATATTAGTACATTTAGTACTCTCATTTCGTATAAATCGACCCGTACTTATTTCACCACTTACTAGGTACTTATTACTTAGGTACCTATTTGATGGGTCTTCAATAGGATTTTCTTTCTAATCACGTAGATTTCTTGTCACTCTTGTCATTTGCTAACTGAATAAATATGATTGTGAAGAATATTTAACAACAAACCCTAATCATAGAGCATACATAATCTTATTCATAATCTTAAACTACAACTACCTGAAAATGGCTACTTTCCCTGTTGCATATAATATCTCTAGTAGCATGGTCAAACTTTTTTGACTTGGCTGGGCGGAGCGCTACCATGCTCCTTAATTGCCCTACACACCTTCAAATATGTACCACACTCCCATCCCTTAACAACCCTCCCAACATTGATGGGATGGGTAGGTTCTTAGCTAGCCAGCCATGATAGCATGCTGAATGCACCAGTACCCGATGAGTCACTGAAGTTAGGCTGGGCAGATTCATGAGCTTACAATACCTTTGGAACCCTTGGTCACTACACTTAAGTTAGGCAATGTGGTGTATGGTTAGTATCTGGATCAGTGACATGAATCACTTGCTGCTAGCTTTTCCCAGTTCCCACTTGATTAGTGTGGTCAATGTGAAGACTCAGGAGAGGTTGTCTGCTAAATTTGTAAAGAAAAATGAAAGATTTTTTTTTTGCTCTTACAGTTTACCAGTCCATAAATCTATTACAAGTACTTGGATCTTGTTGGTGTAGTTACAGAGTTGATTCTCAGAGTTGACTATAACCAGGGATAGTCAACTCACTGGAGAATCAACTTAAATTGTAGGTAACATATACGAGTAGCTATAGTTATTACTTATTACAGAATTATTAGGTATTTCATAGTCATTATGTCAGTTTATAAAGTGTTTTACTTGTAGGTTGTAGGTATTACTAAACTTATGTTGTTACGAACAACAATTTACTCGCTGATTTGAGAGACAGCCTTTGGCTGGAGTTTTTTGATGTTTAGTTTACATGCTGGTTTGCTGGTAATTGAACTATTTACCTAGTTTCTTAATCGAGCGGACTGCAAATCAAATCTCAGGAAGAAAATAAAAGCAAACTAATTTATCTCTCAAAACCACTTTCGCATTTTCGCAATACGTCTACTTTAAGGTTTACACATTCTTTTACCCATGCCTCACCGTGAACAAAAAAGTTTGATCCGAAAATTTCCGTCTCATACAAAAGTAGAGAAGAAGAACACCTCAAGCTTTATGAACAAAGTAGTTATCACTGTTATCTGTTATCAGTTGAATTAAAGTGATAATCCAAATCCAAAAAACTTTTTCTCATTAACTGATTATGATTAGTGAATACTTGAATAGTGATTAACCTACAAAAGAAAAACACTTTTCGGTTACAAAATTTTAAATTTTGCAATGTTGCCAATTTCATATGTCCGGATTTTTTGTCCGGCTACTACCTTTTTTTTCCTGCTAAATTTTTGACCATCGTGTAAAGTTGTAAACGGATCTTTCCGAATTCCGACATCAACTTGTAAAAAAGTGTGGGAAATTTTGAACTTCGTGATAAAAAATATGTGTGCTTGTGCTGAGAAAAGAATAAGAGAAAAAGGTAAAAGGTATTGAGTTATTTTAATTTGAAAATTGATGGTGATATGGCTCTCTAAAGCTCTAGAGATTGATATAGTTGGTATCCTTTGTCCGTGAGACAACCTGCTCTTGAGGAGGACAGCAACTTTGGGTTGAGCATCAGTGCTTTTAACCACTCGGTTACTAAGGTGGACTCTTGTTATTCCAAAAGGTTACTCCCTGGATTACAAGTAATCTCAGGCCCGTCGCACTGAAAAACCAAACCGATGAAAATGATTGGGACTCTCGGCGGATTTCACGAACCTTCTTCTTAGCCCCTAACAACCCTGTTAAGCCTATTCGAATCAAATGGAACTTATCGGGCTGTTAGCTTAACAGGCCTTCTAAGGACTGAAAAAATATTGGTCAAATCCACCCTCTATCATTTCCATAGGTTTGGAGACTATCATTTCCATAGGTTTGGGGACTATCATTTTCATAGGTTTGGTTCCAATGAAGACGGGCCTCAATCAAAGGACACGACTTACCTTATCTTCAGAGAAATTGGCCCCGGATAAGTTTCGGACATCCTGTTGATCAGGGCCCGTCGTATAATCACACAGGGTATTCGTACTATACGTTCGACTGTTCAGGGTAGAATACAGGTCTCCAAAGTCACTTCCATCATGGCTGAGAGGTCAATCGGGAAATGAGTTTCAAAATCTTCTGAGGAAAAAGAAAATGCTTCAACACGGAAGTATACCTCAAGAGAGACCAACTGCATGGAAACATATGACGTTTAGAATCCAAAAGCTGTCGAAAAAGTTTTCCGTTTTTTTTTTTTTTTTTTTTTTTTTTTTTTTTTTTTAATCGCACTTCTGAACCGATGTTTTATCATGTGTTTACGTTCGATAGTAGGTAAACCGTTTTACTCCATGGTCATTCCAGCGAGAAGACCGCGTGAATACTGACTCACCTCGGTGACTAAGTCATGGGACTCATAGATAAAAAACTCTTGAGGTGATAGTAAACCAACATGATTTCAGACCTTGCCAATAACACCAGAGTGATAAGAGATGCTCTCTCTTAAGCTTGGGTTTAATTATGATGTTATTACATTTATTACCACAGCTGTGACGTATATCGTATATCCCACCCTTTGGAGAAAGAGGAATCTGTCATTGTTTTCCTACAAATTCTCTCGTGGGACTCGAACCACCAACCTCCAGATTCAAAGTTCACCATGCTAACCACTGCACCAGTGGTGCAGCACCACTGAGGTTTCATGCCAATACCTAAGTACTTACTACATGCTAAGTAAAAGTAACTTACCCTTGAAACAATAGATTTCAAATTCCTCAGGGACTCCCTCCTGCGGGATCTGGTTTGAAAATCGCACACACCATACAGGAACTTGTTTTCCTTATCTTTGTCCTTGATCCTGTCCAGCAAATTGCTTGACGACTTCCAGCTGAACGATTTACTCTTGCCACTTTTTACAATGGGAGCCATGTCTTTTGTACAAATTTATTTACAAAAATTAATATCTAATTAACAACTTGATTATAGATTATGAAATAAGGTATATCTACCTAAGTAATAAATAGGTTGAACAAGTTAGTTTATAGTTTATACTTTAACAAAAAACAACAAATTTAACTTTAACTCAAAATCTGGCTCAGCCATACTTACATTTGTATAAGCTTAACCCAAACCTTCAGGGCTGTTTGCCCCCACACCTAAGCCTCAGATTGGGCTTTTTGTGTGTGAGACTCAGTCATAAATATTATCTACTTACCTACTCAAGTAAGGAAATGACCAATTTTGTCATACACTCTATCAAGGAGTGTAGTAGCACTCCAGCCCACCAAGTCAATCAAAATGTGAATGGTTGTTCCAGTGATAGGTACTTGCATTGAGTACCTTTTCTGTTCTTGGATAGGCATTTAAGTATATTGGATACTTTGGTGCAAATGACCTACTAAGTATCTGTAGTGTTAAAGAACCTTGATAAGTAAAAGTTATTTACAAAGGATGTCTAAAGATTTTAGAAGAAGAGATCATATATTTTTAAAAAGATACATAATCAATCTGCCAGCCTCAGGCTGTTTGCCAAATAAGCCCACCAAGTCAATCAAAATGTGAATGGTTGTTCCAGTGATAGGTACTTGCATTGAGTACCTTTTCTGTTCTTGGATAGGCATTTATATTGGATACTTTGGTGCAAATGACCTACTAAGTAAGTATCTGTAGTGTTAAAGCACCTTGATAAGTAAAAGTTATTTACAAAGGATGTCTAAAGATTTTAGAAAAAGAGATTATATATTTTTAAAAAGATACATAAACAATCTGCCAGCCTCTGGCTGGTTGCCAAATAAAAGCACAGAATACCAATTAATCATCTAGGATATTTGTCTTCAATAGGATTTTCTTTCTAATCACATAGATTTGTCACTCTTGTCATTTGCTAACTGAATAAATGTGATTGTGAAGAATATGTAATGACTAACCCTAACCATAGAGCATACGTAATCTTATTCATAATCTTAAATTGCCCTAAGTACATATCTTCAAATATGTACCACACTCCCATCCCGTAACAACCCTCCCAACATTGATGGGATGGGTAGGTTCTTAAGTAGCTAGCCAGCCATGATACCATGTTGAATGCACCAGTACCCGATGGGTCACTGAAGTTAGGCTGGACAGATTCATAAGCTTACAACACCTTTGGAACCCTTCGTCCTTACACTGAAGTTAGGCAGTGTGGTGTGTGGTTAGTAACTGAATCAGTGACATGATTGCTGTTAGCTTTTCCCAGTTCCCACTCGGTTACGGTTAGTATGGTCAATGTGAAGACTCAGGAGGTTGTCTGCTAAATTTGTAAAGAAAAGTGAAAGATTTTTTTTTATTATTATTATTATTATTTTGGTGAGTGCATTGATTACTAATTAGCTCATAATTTATGATGATGATATTCATTGAGTTTTTAACAAATCCAGATTTATTTATTATCTTTTTCCCCATCAACTTTTTCAGTTGAATTTTTCTAGCTTTCGAACATAAAGTTAACAAATTTCACACTTACAAAAGTAGAGAAGAAGAACACCTCAAGCTTTATGAACAAAGTAGTTATCACTGTTATCTGTTATCAGTTGAATTAAAGTGATAATGAATAATCCAAATCCAAAAAACTTTTTCTCCAAATTAACTGATTAGTGATTAACCTACAGACACTACAGAGAAAAGAAAAACACTTTTCGGTTACAAAATTTTAAATTTTGCAATGTTGCCAGTTTCAAATGTCCGGATTTTTTGTCCGGCTACTACCTTTTTCCTGCTAAATGTTTGACCATCGTGTAAACGGATCTTTCCGACATCAACTTGTAAAAAAAGTGTGGGAAATTTTGAACTTCGTGATGAAAAATATTCTGTGCTGAGAACTGAGAAAATAATTAAATAATCTAAAAGAGAAAAGGTATTGAGTTATGAGTTATTTTAATTGGAATTAGAAAATTGATGGTGATATGACTCTCTAGAGATTGATATAGTTGGTATCCTTTGTCCGTGAGAAAACCTGCTCTTGAGGAGGAAGGTGTCTAGCATTCCTCTCTCTCACCCTACTGCTCATGGTAAGAGAATGTAGGAAATACCCAAATTGTAGACCTTAGTTAACTCAAATTTTGATCCTGAAAGCAACTTGGCATTTTAGTCCTGAACCTGAAAGCAACTTTGATCATAAAAGCAACGTCACATTTCGCAAAATTTTTGACGTCATTTTTACTTTTTTGATTTGGACTAGTCACATATTTTCCTCTGTGACGTCATGCATATTGGCGAAATATAAATAGCCAGCAGTACGTAATGTCTCCTCACAGTCACCCGTCCAGATAACAACCTCGCATAACGTTATTTAACTTTAGTGGACCAAGGGGAGCCGATGAATACGTAGCCGCTGGATTTTACCTTTAACAAATGCGTACACGTTGAGTTTCAGTAGTTACTTGGGACTCATTTCATTACTCTAGTGTAAGTTTACCAGCAGTACGTAATGTCTCCTCACAGTCACCCGTCCAGATAACAACCTCGCATAACGTTATTTAACTTTAGTGGACCAAGGGGAGCCGGTGAATACGAAGCCGCTGGATTTTACCTTTAACAAATGCGTACACGTTGAGTTTAAGTAGTTACTTGGGACTCATTTCATTACTCTAGTGTAAGTTTATCTCGCTAGCGTCATTATCATTATCTCTCAGGTAGAGACAGGCACATGTATGGAGTTATCTGATTGGGTGTCAGGGTAAGGTTACAGATGATTCTGTAGGAAAGACAGCAGGGTCGTTTCGTAATGTTTACTAGCGTCCAGACTCCGCAAGCTATGTCGTTCATTCGGATACACTTGCAGTTGATATGGCTTACAATGTCTGACCAGGGCATTGATAAGAGAGCTCGTATGATGGAAGTGTACATTCTCATCAATAAGTCCGTGTATGATGAGAAGCCGATTCTCTTCCTCAGGTAACAGTTTGACATAGTTGAGAATAGACCCTAGCTTGTAACCAATAGCGTTGTGCTGGGGTAGATCCATGTAACGTTCGGTATACCCTGTATCATACAGGGACCAGGAGGTCACTGGCGCCCCTGCTACCGCTATCTTGAAGATGGAAGGATGTTGTGCTAGTCCCATGAGACTCAGGTACCCACCGTACGACCACCCGTGGATAGCAACACGAGACATGTCTATATATCCTAACGTATCACTCAACCATTGCAACACTTCCACCTGGTCTGATAGCTCCACTGTCCCCATCCTCCCTCTGAGGTGACTCTCAAACTGTATGCCTCTATGTTGTGACCCCCGCGAGTCTATCGCTACAACACAATACCCCTGGGCTGCTAACATGTGCATACGTAACTGTCGCATCCCCTTGAATGTATTGGAGACAAGTTGTACCTCAGGTCCTCCATACACATTCAGCACAGTCGGATACTTCTTGTCCTTCTCAAAGTTGTGAGGTTTGAACACCATTGCAAACAGAATATCCCCCCTATCGCTACAACACAATACCCCTGGGCTGCTAACATGTGCATACGTAACTGTCGCATCCCCTTGAATGTATTGGAGACAAGTTGTACTTCAGGTCCTCCATACACATTCAGAACAGTCGGATACTTCTTGTCCTTCTCAAAGTTGTGAGGTTTGAACACCATTGCAAACAGAATATCCCCGGAGCTAATACAATGTGTGAAGAGTTCCGGACAATGTAAGCTCAGGTCGAGGGAGGGTGTGGAAGGTTCCAGCAGATAACCGACAGGGGTCAAGGACACGCCCTCTACCGTCCAATCCGAATGTGTTATCCTGAACACCTGGCACTCTGGTAGGATCTTGATGTTACTATACACAGCGACACACATGCTGCAGTCTCTATTGAAGTCCACTGTATAGGAGTAGCCAGGATGTGTGAGGAGTCTGACCTCCCCTGGTCTACTTAGTGACACTACATACAGATGTTTCTCCAGGGGAGACTCGCGGAGTGCCATGAAGTACACTAACTGACGCTCCTCATCTACCCACATCTGACGACCCAACACTTCCCACTCCCCATACGTGAGTGCGACTTGAGATAGAATAATAGCAGGCATTGTGATTTCACCAGGGACTGACGGGTCTTCTTCTACATCTGAGGAGAGGGTTCCGTTGCTATGTGAGGCGAGTAGACTAGTCATCAGGTACAAATGACGGAACCCTGTCTCCTCACTCGCCCAGATGTACGTGATCTTGTTGGAGTCCGTCACAGGGTACAGGTAGAGAAGATCATGCACCTGTCAAACAACACAGCAGAGGATATTAGTCATTTAAATAGCAATACAGGACCTTGTGTTTGGATTGTTGCAAAAACATTTGATGAGAAACAATGAAATTTTATCATGCACCTGTCAAACAACACAGCAGAGGATATTAGTCATTTAAATAGCAATACAGGACCTTGTGTTTGGATTGTTGCAAAAACATTTGTAGAGAAACAATGAAATTTTATCTGTGTTAAACATAAATGCTTATCACACAAATGTCGTTCCTCGCTTAATACACTACGCTAAAATCTCTGGCTTCACTTGGATTCGAACCACCAACCTCCAGATCCAGAGTCCACCGAGCTAACCACTACACCACTGAGGTTGGTTTGAAAAACAATGTTTCTGATGAAAATGTAGCGGGTGAGTACTAGAGTTAAGCCAATTGACTTACATTAATCCATACATCAGATACTCTGGTACATAGTACTGCAGGTGGTACGCACACTCGGGTACTAGTTTCTATATATTGGTATACATTGGGTAGCGGCTCCACAAAGTTTTTGATAGACAAAAGTACAAGCTCGATTCTTTGCTGTTTCCGATCCAGCAGTTGCACCCAGATCCTGAAATATCGAATCGTGAATTAAACTAGAATCGAAACTAGATCACATACAGAGTGTTCGAAAAGTCCTGGAACATCCTATATTTCTTTTGAACGCCTAAAGGCCCGTTCCCACTTGTCGTGAGCTTCATCCGACTTTTTCTTTTCTTTTCTTTTTAATATGTCATGATGTAGCGGGTGAGTACTAGAGTTAAGCCAATTGACTTACATTAATCCATACATCAGATACTCTGGTACATAGTACTGCAGGTGGTACATACACTCTGGTACTAGTTTCTATATAATGCTAGTGGGTACTAGGCTAGCAAAGTGACTTACATTAATCCATACATCAGATACTCTGGTACATAGTACTGCAGGTGGTACACACACTCGTAATACCAAACGTCGCCAAACGCTTCCTTTCCAACATCAACTGCTCCTCGCGCGAATATCGACTACCTGCAAGTTCAACATAACTCGTGAATATAAGGGAAACGGGCCTTAACACAAAAGAGGGAACGGGCCTTAACACCTTATCAGTTTATTTGATATGTCATACCCAAGTAAGGCCAGCATTCACATTCAGGTAGACCTGACAGATACGGCTGAAAAGGTCCGAATGTCAGGTGTACCAGACACCTGATCAAGTGTCTTTTTTAGGTCTGAGGTCTCATGTTGCACATTGGAACGCATTGCTTCAAGGCACATTCTTTGACATCCATGCCTATCCAAGAACAGAAAAGTTTGGTCAGATAATTTCCGGCCTGGCCGGGATTCAAACCCAGCACCTTCAGTTTGAGAGTCAGTGCTCTTGACTACTCAGCCACAGAGGTGGGCGTAGTCATGACCTCCTAACACTACAAGACCTACCTAGCGAGATACTCTGGAAGTTGGACTCAATAACAGGTTGCCACTGCAGCGTCTGTCGTGACGGATGTACGTCATCCTCACTCGGTACGTCCGCATACAGTAGCGTCGTTTCCCATCCATTAGCCGGCGTACTGAGGAAGAAAATCCGCGTCCGCCCGTCCGCCAACTTGCGGAACGAAATCGACGTGGGCACCATCGTGGAGAGGCTCGATAGATTTCGCCGTAACTCGTTGACGATCTCGCGAAGTTCCGCCCAGGACTTTTTGCCGCCCGGGGCGGATTTGTGCGGCTCCCCACCCCCTCTACCGAGTCCAGACTCGTCTTCTTTCTTGGTTTCGCCACTCGAGGAAGACTCGTTGGAGCTCGTTGATCCGTCATCCATACCGACGTCCGTGAACGCCTGAAACACACGTCAAACGTTTGAGCATTTTGTCAATGCGCTCCCCACCCCCTCTACCGAGTCCAGACTCGTCTTCTTTCTTGGTTTCGCCACTCGAGGAAGACTCGTTGGAGCTCGTTGATCCGTCGTCCATACCGACGTCCGTGAACGCCTGAAACACACGTCAAACACACGTCAATGACAAATGACAATTTGTACAATAATTATAAATTGTAAGATTCGGGACTTTTATTGGTGGTATATACTAACAAAACTCATGTTGCAGGTATCACCTTATCGACCTTATTTGGGGCCGAGTGGATTGGAACACATCACATGCCTTCAGGCACACTCCACTTGTCAAGGGTCTAGGTTTTCCTTGACCTTGTGATCAATTTAATAATATTTTAATTTGAAGAAACCATTTACTGATGAAATTTTGTACTCTTTCCCCACCACTCTAACGAGCTGAGGGACACACTACGAGATGGTCATGCTTTGACACAGACCCGTAAAGTCTAATGAAGCAGATGTTTCATCGTATAAGAAATAAAAAAGGGTAAAAACATCTTTTTTCTTATAATATCTTATAAGATATTGGGAAAATCCTACAATGCTGCAGTGAGCACCAAAGTTGTGACATAATAACACAAAGAAACTGCATTTACATTTACATTATAGACCTTTTATTTACACCAGAATTGGGTTTTTTATTTTTGTTACAAAAATCATTTTTGGACTTGAGTAATTTTTGAGACCACAAAATAAAACAGGAGGACTTACCAGTCAACGTGTGAGAGACCCAAATATCACAATTACACACATAGGCCACAAGGTCGGGGTTCGAGGGGCAGATCTGGGGGGACAGCTTAGCCCCCGAGGCATTCATTCGAAGTTCGGCAGGAAACAGAGGACCGTTCTGAAATTTAGCAAAGAAGTTAGTTCACTCAAAGGTTGACACTCCTCAGCTATGGGATGCAAGAAATTGGATGCAAAATATCAGAATTTTTGAGCTATTGGATGCAAAATATCAGAATTTCATGTGCGGTTCGTTTTCGTTGAATGTTATTTGTTTCGCATTTCCGTTTTTTTATGTTCTAAGTAATTGACAAGTTCGCGGAGTTCGCGAAGTTCGCGAACGATAACACATTGACAATTTGCTGAAGACGGGTCTGGAATTCAGTCCCGAAACGTCCAATACCAAACAGTAAGGTACGTGCCAACTTTAAGTCCTATAAAAAAGTGTAAGTTAAGTGTGAGTGTTGGCAAACCAAAAATGTCATTTAATGCAAGAAATCTCAATGTGCCTACCCGAACCTCCAGAACCCCTTTTCCCCTCCTTTTCTACGGGCAAATTACCTTCAAAATTCCCTAATGATAAGATTCCAAAGAACTGCAAATCGACTCTCCAATGATATTGATATCTTTTCAACACCAGTTCAGGAAATGAAAAAAAAATCAATCGTTTTGATCAAAATGGCTAACCTCAAGCTCTGTAGATGTTCTGCTCTTTGTTCTTTTCTCATCTTCCTCCCCAGTATACAACCTCGTCCTCCTTGATTTTCTACCTTACCTTCCCCTCACCTATATCCTATATGTATGTATCATGACATTCATGACTATGCGTGAGCAAAATCCCAGCCAAGGTATGGAATTTTATAGGTACTCATTAGCTCATTTTATGCTCATTAGACTTAGCTGGTCAACTCCCTTTAAATCTTATTTGCCTTTTCCCATTTCAGATGGTCGGCCGTTTGTCGCGGCCTCTCAATCAGCTTTAGAGTGATCGCTTTGAGGCCAACTGGTTTTGGCTAAAACAAAATTTTCCGAGTGGGATGCCCTTCGCACTCAACCTTTGCTATTGATATAGCGTGAGGAAATTTGGACTAGTCTACTCCCTGTTTATAGTCCCCTAGCCAGACGCTGATCTACTCTCTGTTTATAATCCCGCAGCCAGACTACTACTTATAGTCCCTCAGCCAGACTACTTCCTTTAAATAAATAAATAGCCAAGGTATGGAATTTTATAGGTACTCATTAGCTCATTTTATGCTCATTAGACTTAGCTGGTCAACTCCCTTTAAATCTTCTTCTTCTTCGCCTTTTCCCATGTTCAGATGGGGTTGGCGTTTGTCGTTGGCCTCTCAATCAGCTTTAGAGTGATTGCTTTGAGGCCAACTGGTTTTGGCTAAAACAAAATTTTCCGAGTGGGATGCCCTTCGCACTCAACCTTTGCTATTGATATAGCGTGAGGAAATTTGGACTAGTCTATTCCCTGTTTATAGTCCCCTAGCCAGACGCTGTTCTACTCTCTGTTTATAATCCCGCAGCCAGACTACTATAGTCCCTCAGCCAGACTACTTCCTTTAAATAAATAAATAAAAAAAACTATAGTCCAGGCCTGGCATACTATGGTGCTCTGATTATTTAGTGATTAGCAATCCCATGTGACATCGGTATGACCTTACACTTCACAATGCACAGCTATAGCTACTAGTATACAACGGATCTCCATACGGCTATCTACCGTACAGTGGACTCTCATTATCAAATGCAGTGCTCTGATTATTTAGTGATTAGCAATCCCATGTGACATCGGTATGACCTTACACTTCACAATGCACAGCTATAGCTATTAGTATACAACGGATCTCCATACGGCTATCTACCGTACAGTGGACTCTCATTAACAAATGCGACTAGGTTGAAACAAATGCTTCCTTCTAGGTACTTTCTTTTAACATGTTCAATGTAGCTCTCAAGATATGCTAAAAGTTTCATTTATTTACTGTCCTTGGATTTTTAAAACAAAACTATATAGGTACTTATCTATCTCAGTAGGTGGGTAAGTACTTGTTAATGAGACCCAGAAAACAGTATTTTTTTTACTATTTATGGTTATTTATTGGAGACAAGTTCTATTTACCCCTAACCCCCAAGTTTCCCAGTTAAAAAGTGTCCCACTTAGAGAGGTTGCCATTTTCCTATTCCCACTTATAGAGGTAAATGTGAACACTGGTTTGGATAAAGAGGAATCTGTCATTGTTTTCCTGCAAATTCTCTCGTGGGACTCGAACCACGAACCTCCAGATTCAAAGTCCACCATGCTAACCACTGCACCAGTGGTGCAGCACCACTGAGGTTTCATGCCAATACTTATGTACTACATACTAAGTAAAAGTAACTTACCCTTGAAACAATAGATTTCAAATTCCTCAGGGACTCCCTCCTGCGGGATCTGGTTTGAAAATCGCACACACCATACAGGAACTTGTTTTCCTTATCTTTGTCCTTGATCCTGTCCAGCAAATTGCTTGACGACTTCCAGCTAAATGATTTACTCTTGCCACTTTTTACAATGGGAGCCATGTCTTTTGTCCAAATTTATGTGCAAAAATAAATAAATAACAACTTGATTATAGATTATGAAATAAGTAAAGTACCTTTTACTAAAGAAGTTGAACAAGATAGTTTATACTTTAAGTAACAAAAACAACAAATTTAACTACAACCCAAAATCTGGCTCAGACATACTTAGATTTGTATAAGTAAGCTTAACCCAAACCTTCAGGGCTGTTTGCCCCCACACCTAAGCCTTATTTAGAAAACGGTGATGGATGGAGCAAAAAAACAAATCTAAAATTTCATTACAAATGGTATTTATTCCTTTACATTAGGTTTTTTTTTCTGAATCTAGGTAACGAATCCAGATTCATTTGAAGAAGAAGAGGAAAAAACGGGTTTTGAAAATTCCAAATTCAGTTAATGGTATTTTCAAATTCGTCGAATCCAGATACTTGAATCCATCGAATCTGGATTCATTAGACTCGATGGATAAAAAAAAATCTAGGAAGTAAAAAATCGAGAGATCCACTATGTTACAGGATCCAACAACTGACTATACTATACGGTTACGGCTCATCCATTACCCTTTCCTAAATCTTTGTGCAGAACACAGAAAGGTACGAAATGATTTAAATGTATTTTACGTACAAAATAATAGTTGCAGGGTAGAGAGAAAAGATAATTTGTAAAACAATAAAAAGTGGCTACTCGACCATCCATCCTGTAAATGTGGCAAATTAAGTGCTGTTCAAAACCAATTCAAATACCGATACCAGGCATGTTTTCTTAGAGTATAGAGAAAATCGGAAATTGATCCCTGATACGGATTGGATTGGAGCAAATACTTCCATAGACTAGGCGTCCACAACGGAGAACCGACCATAGCCTATCCCCGAACCAAGAGAAAATAAACCATGCTAATGAATAGTAGCATCCTCAATGGAGCCTTGACCATAGTATCTACCCTCGCAGAAAATGAAGAAATTGAGCCTGTATTTTTTCTGCGATAGTCGACGGTTTTGTAAGTTGTATTGATTTTTGATAACATTCTATCCTCTAACTTTTCAACTAAATAAGCAGGAGGCACCAGGCTCCGTTGTGGACCCCGTGGTGCGAAGATCGATGGTCCAAGGTCTGGGCTAGGGTCGATGGTCTATGGTCGCCATTGTGGACGCGCAATTACAGACGGACAACTAGCCACTTTCAAAACAGAAAACAATATTGCTACAAAAAAGTATCCTAAATAATAAACTCCGAACTCGATATGAGCGGAGTTACCGGGAAGTTATAAGATATCATAAGCCAAACGATCTTCGGGTGTCTTCTTATATCAGAATAATTAACATTTGTCCTGAATGCAATTTCAAACTTAGATCTTAAAAGCAACTTCAAACTTTGTTTCTTAAAACAACTTCAAACTTTGATCCTGAAAGAAACTTTGCACTTGAGTCCTGAATGCAACTTCAAACTTACGAGTCTTAAAAGCATCTTCAAACTTTTATCCTGAATGCAACTTCGGATTTTAGTCCTGAAAGAAACTTCAAACTTAGATCCTAAAAGGAGGAGGGGAAGTTGTAGATTTTTACATCGCTCTCATCTATTTCTTCGTACAATATTCTATATACACCGTCTGAAAATAGAATCATAATTATTAAATATTAATTAAATATTATTTAAATATTATCATTATTATTTAATATACTGGGCAAATAAAATTGACTTTGCTCATAAGAGCTCACGATTTGAGAGCTAAAGCCTTTAAGAAGTAAAATATAAATAAATTTGCACTAGAATGGATGGGGCACTTTTTCATACTGACAGCTAAAGGCCATACAGCCCAACGAAATATTCTGGTTCGTCAATGTACCACGATATGGTCAAACAACAGAAAATACGGTCAAAAGAGACAACTACAAGGTTAATACCACAATATGGTACATATTTCAATTTGATTAATTTAGTATTCTCTTTGGTGTCTAAAAAAAGTGACCTGGGAAAGAGCGGTATGGGATCTGCAGTTCATTTTGGAAAGGTTGGTCACATGGTATTCCAGTAAATGCTAGGGTTTAACCTACCTGTGGTCTTGGGTTGCCACCAGTAACCCTGGTAGCGGCTGAACTCTTCCTGAGTAACGTAGGAAGGTATGCCAGCAGCTAGCGGGTCATCAGTGAGGTTTCTACCTCCCTTGTGAGCAAACGTAAGTCGCTGGGTACTCCCTGAAATAGTAAAAATAAAGTTGTTTATGTCCGTAATTGTGGAATCCGTAATAAAATAGTAAAAACAAAGTCAAATTTAGAAACGCCGACCCTGGCTTCGGGCGACTACTTTCAGCTTCTCATCTTTAGCCGTTCAAAAAATATTCAGGGGTTCCAAGACTTTTCGAACTACTTTATAGACCTTTTATATCAGCTCCCATGGCGTAGTGGTCACTGCGCTCGCCTTGCACGCGGGAGACCCGGGTTCGATTCCCGGCGGGGTCAAGAAATTTGTATCATCCAAATGATTGATTCCGTGACTGGCTGTTGCGGGGCCCACTCAGCCTCGTGAGGAAAATGAGTAGCTATGACATATAAATGCGCATAGGAGGAGGGGAAGTTGTAGATTTTTACATCGCTCTCATCTATTTCTTCGTACAATATTCTATATACACCGTCTGAAAATAGAATCATGATTATTAAATATTATTTAAATACCTATTATCATTATTATTTAATATACTGGGCAAATAAAATTGACTTTGTTCATAAGAGCTCACCATTTGAGAGCCAAAGCCTTTAAGAAGTAAAATAGAAATAAATTCGCACTAGAATGGATGGGGCACTTTTTCATACTGACAGCTAAAGGCCATACAGCCCAACGAAATATTCTGGTTCGTCAATGGACCACGATATGGTCAAACAACAGAAAATACGGTCAAAAGAGACAACTATAAGGTTAATACCACAATATAGTACATATTTCAATTTGATTAATTTAGTATTCTCTTTGGTGTCTAAAAAAAGCGACCTGGGAAAGAAAAATATTCTGGTTCGTCAATGGACCACGATATGGTCAAACAACAGAAAATACGGTCAAAAGAGACAACTATAAGGTTAATACCACAATGTGGTACATATTTCAATTTGATTAACTTAGTATTCTCTTTGGTGTCTAAAAAAGCGACCTGAGAAAGAGCGGTATGTGATCTGCAGTTCATTTTGGAAAGGTTGGTCACATGGTATTCCAGTAAATGCTAGGGTTTAACCTACCTGTGGTCTTGGGTTGCCACCAGTAACCCTGGTAGCGGCTGAACTCTTCCTGAGTAACGTAGGAAGGTATGCCAGCAGCTAGCGGGTCATCAGTGAGGTTTCTACCTCCCTTGTGAGCAAACGTAAGTCGCTGGGTACTCCCTGAAATAGTAAAAATAAAGTTGTTTATGTCCGTAATTGTGGAATCCGTAATAAAATAGTAAAAACAAAGTCAAATTTAGAAACGCCGACCCTGGCTTCGGGCGACTACTGTTCCAGTTTTACTTTCTATTACCTACATAATGCGTACCTAGACCTACTAGGAATCTGCACTATGTACCTATTGTGTACGAGTTACAGAAAGAAAACAGGTATTGTTAAATTTGAAATCGGTGCCAATTTTCAAAATCGGAAAATGGGTGGAAATAACCGATTTGAGATCCGAATTTGTGGAAATGATTTTCAGCAAATTAAAGGTCTGTAGCTCTGTACTTGTAGGTACCTAGTAATCTAGTATTTAGGATTATTGAGATATTGGGAAAATCCTACAATGCTGCAGTGAGCACCAAAGTTGTGACATACTAACACAAAGAAACTGCATTTACAAATTTGAAATCGGTGCCAATTTTCAAAATCGGAAAATGGGTGGAAATATCCGATTTGAGATCCGACTTTGTGGAAATGATTTTCAGCGAGAAATCGGTGCCAATTTTCAAAATCGGAAAATGGGTGGAAATATCCGATTTGAGATCCGACTTTGTGGAAATGATTTTCAGCGAATTAAAGGTCTGTAGCTCTGTATACGTGTGTAGGATCAATAGGTACTTAGGTACCTACATCTATGTACTTGTACCTAGTAATCTAGTATATTTGTCGGATTTTTCTTTACTTTTTTATTGGTCAACTCCTAACGGAGAGGGGGGTTGGAATCAATTCCGATTTTTTTTACCTATTTTCTACGTCCTTCATGTAATAGAAAGCCGTGTGAAGTTCTCACCAGGATTTTTTTTCTACCCATTACTTAACATAGGAAGCAAAATACAAAATTTGTCGGAAATGTCTGAAGTGTTGGAAGTGTATGATCAGTCTGCGCACTGCTTTACTGAATATTAGGTAAGTAAAACTTTTTTTTTTTTTTTCATTCTACATTTTTTTTATGTCCTCAAGTAATGGAATTATTTAAGTACCTATTTCAATTATTATTTTTACAATGAAAAACTTGAAACATTGGAATTGTTTTCATTTGGCAGGAAGCCCAAAATGTTTGCAGCATTTCATATAGGTAGGTAATAATAATAATAATAAGTAGGTAAATAGGTGGTACCTTACTTACCTATCTGATGAACTTTGGGCTCTCCAATGTAGGATAAACTCAACTTTCTATTAAATCAGGTAGGTACATATCTAAAAAGTAAGTACCTATTGAAACTGGGTAGGTATATTCAATGTAAAGATCTCTCTTCTTTTTAAGTACTCTTACCTACACTCTTTTTGGTTCTTACCAAGAACCATTTTGACATGAACCTATAGACCAGGGGTGGCCAAAAAAAAAAAAAAAAAAACCTCTTCACAAAAAAGGGGGTCAAACAAATAAAATAATAATAATAAATAAAATACACCCTAGAGGATAAAATTCTCAGCTGGAATCGAACCCACTTCGTTTACCCACCGAGCGCTTTGACCACAAAGTCACCAAGACGACAAGGGTAGAACCCAGATAGAATCCGAGTAGGATCGGATTATCCGATTCAGTATCCGGATTTTACCCCGATTAATAATAATCAAAAAAAAAAAAATAATAATAATAATAATAATAATAATAATAATACACCCTAGAGGATAAAATTCTCAGCTGGAATCGAACCCACTCCGTTTACCAACCGAGAACCGAGCGCTTTGACCAAAAAGTCACCAAGACGACGTGGGTAGAACCCAGATAGAATCCGAGTAGGATCGGATTATCCGATCCAGTATCTGGATTTTATCCCGATTTTACCCGGGTAAAAACCGGATAAATGTCCCCCCCCCCTAACCAATACGTCACCAAGACGACGGGAGTGCTCAAACGAATTTGGTAACACCCTATAAAATCCAAGGTGCACACTCTCTAACCACTGTCAGTAGGCTCGGGCCCAAGGCCCATCGACCAATGGGTACCTCTGCATTCCGACCAAGTACCTCGGTACCCATTTTGTTGATTTCCTAGGAAAATACTTATCAGCAAGAAATTCAGTGAACGCTGAACAGTGCGTTTTTGGTTTTCCAATGCGAGCCCATTTGGTTTGGAATTCGTGGTGTTTGCAGTTCCTGTGGCATTGTGTGGTGTGCTTGGTGTTCGCGGACAAACAGGACGAGAGTCAGTACGAAATCTATTTCAAATTTGCTGAAAGACGTAAGCTATGAAGATAGTAGAACTGATTTACCTATAAAGGGTAGGAATAAAGTATTTAACCTAGATTATTTACCTTCATTTTTTATTATTATTATTATTATTATTATTATTTTTCTTTTTCTCACAAGAGGTTTGATAGAGGGAAGTGTAATAACGGAGGTCTTATCTTCCCGAAATCGAAGATTTATTCAGGTTTCCCAATTATAAAATTACCGCATGCATAACCGTGCGAAGCCCCAGGAGCGCGCAGCGCGACCTTAAACAACGGAGCGCGAAGCGCGACCGCATGCACAACTGTGCGAAGCCCCAGGAGCGCGCAGCGCGACCGCATGCACAACCGTGCGAAGCTTCGGGAGCGTGCAGCGCGACCGTATACGCAACCTCCCGAACACGCAGTGCGAGTAATAATAGTACATATGTAGGTACATACTAATTTTCTTTAACCACGATCGAGTAAACTACGGGCTAAAAAATTCCTGGAGGGACGGGCCCACCTTGTTTTATTTGTTTTCTTATCCAGAGCATACCTTTTTGTTTTCTTACCCAGAGTGCACCCAGTATTCCAAGATACAGGATGAGAGTCCAATAGCCCTAGCGCCGGCCCTGGTGGGCGGGGTCCGATATGTGAGGACCCAGTGTGACATCCTAGCCATGCCTATGATTATAGGGGGATCGCGGGCCAAGTATGGAGAATTCCCTCATCAAGTAAGTTTAGAGAGGAGGATTTGAATTCATTTCCACTAAACTAGTACGTGGTTAACGTGGTCCTACAAACCTCAGTGGTTAGTGCGGTGGACTTCGGATCTGGAGGTTCGTGGTTCGAGTCCAAGTTAAGTCATAAAATGTAGCGGAGTGTATTAAGCGGGGAACGGCATATGTGACAAGCATTTATGCTTAACACAATTAAAATTCCTTGGTTAACGTGGTCCTGCCTCGGTGGTGTAGGTGGTAGGTGGTCAAGACGTTCGCCTGATAAACAGGAGAGTGTGGGTTCAATCCCAGCCGAGGTACGGGATTTTATCCTCTGAATGAATCAGTTTTCTAGTAGGTAGTTAGTTTGAAGGGATATTGTTATGTAATTTTGTATTTTGCTTCCTATGTTAAGTAATGGTAGTATGTCGGAAGTGTTGGAAATGTCTGATACGGATAGGTGTGTTTCCGTTGCTATGTGAGGCGAGTAGACTAGTCATCAGGTACAAATGACGGAACCCTGTCTCCTCACTCGCCCAGATGTACGTGATCTTATTGGAGTCCGTCACAGGGTACAGGTAGAGAAGATCATGCACCTGTCAGAACAACACAGCAGAGGATATTAGTCATTTAAATAGCAATACAGGACCTTGTGTTTGGATTGTTGCAAAAACATATGTAGAGAAACAATGAAATTTTATTCCCAAATCTACAGTAACATGATTGTAATCTATTATTGTTTCATTTTAAATAAAGTTCTTACCCAGCCTAGTTAGCTTAGTTGGTAGTGCTTCTGCCTTGTAAGCGCTAGGCCGCGGGTTCGATTCCCGCCCGGGACGGATTTTATCCTGACGTGATAATGTTCGTTCTTGGAACGGCTGGCTTTCTCCTATCCTGTCTTCCTTCTCTCTTCGATTTCGGGACGATAAGACCATAGCAGTTACAGTCCCTTTGTCAAACCTCTTAAAAAAATAATAAAAAAAAGTTCTTACATGGGGAGGGAGGGAAAAGATAAAGGGACTGACAGCATGTTCAAAAACTTAAAAAGTCAAACTCAAACTGTGACTTGGGCATAGATGAAAGGGATTTGAATCTTACTATTTGAATTTAAAGCAACACAAAGGAGACGCCAAAATTAAAATTTAAAATTCATTGAAAGAAAAAAAAAATCATACAAATTTAAAGAGAGGTAAAACAATAAAAAGTGAGTGAGAGGTCAGAAATAAGTGATGAGTAAAAAGAGTGAGATGAGAGAGAAATGACTTGTTCATGAGAGAAATTAGATGAGTGAGAGGTCAGAAATAAGTGATGAGTAAAAAGAGTGAGATGAGAGAGAAATGACTTGTTCATGAGAGAAATTAGATTCATTGAAAGAAAAAAAAAATCATACAAATTTAAAGAGAGGTAAAACAATAAAAAGTGAGTGAGAGGTCAGAAATAAGTGATGAGTAAAAAGAGTGAGATGAGAGAGAAATGACTTGTTCATGAGAGAAATTAGAAAAAAAACAGCCCGAACTGCTGAAATACACAAAGCTTGGTAGTCCTGCTAATGGCCTTGTATAAACATCACTGACAATCAGTGACATACAAGTCCAATTGGTCAGAATCAGTTAGATTTTCAGCTGTAGAGAAGTAGGAAAGGAATTTTCAATTGTGTTATGCATACTTAAATGCTTGTCACAAATATCGTTCCCCAATTATTACACCTAGATAAATTTTATGACTTGAATTGGACTCGAACCACCAACCTCCAGATCCAAAGTCCAACGTGTTAACCGCACTACTGAGGTTGGTTAGCTGTAGAGAAGTACATTTTGTCAAACTGGACGGAATATTATTGGAGGTCAGTGGTGTTTACTAAAGGCCAGTTCTTGGACTTCCTACTTCATATAATTCAGCTATAAGTTAAAATTCATAGAGGTTCTTCTCGAAGAAAATCAGTGGTTGGGTGGAAGAGCTCAAGTAAGTGAGAACCCTACCACTTACAATGAAGCACTAGAAAAGAATTAGATGAACTAGTAAAGGTACAACATGGCTGGTTTTGGGGCATTGAAATCCCAGCAGAAATAAATTACTGTCGCTCCTAACCTAGATACATAAATGCCCTTGATGTGACTATGTGACCTATACCCTATACAAGAATGACCCTAACGTGAAAGCCAAGTGTTTCAAGTACATGAATTAAGTAGAAACAAAGATTTATAAGGCGGGGGGGGGGGGACTTTATAAACACACTGTATTAGCACGAAAACGGTATTAATGAACCGTTGTATGTTAAACAGCACTAAGGTCATTGATACAAATGAGGAAAATTACACATGTAACTAGTTTCTCTCCCATTCACATAGAAACCTAAAACACAAGCCTAGTTAGCTTGGAGGTCAGCGCGTCTGCCTTCTAAGTGCTAGGTCGTGGGTTCGATTCCCGCTCGGGGCGGATTTTATCTCAATCAGATAAAACCTTGGCAGTTAAAGTTCTCTCTATCAAACCTCAAAAAATAAATAAATTATAATTTGAAAAATTATGTAAGACTTTTTTTAAAGAGGTTTGACAGAGGGAGCTGTAACTGCTATAACTGTACTTTTTTAAGCGAATGCAAATATCAAGTTTTTTTTTAAAGAGGTTTGACAGAGGGAACTGTGACTGCTAGAGAAATCGAAGAGAGAAGGAAGACAGGATAGGAGAAAGCCAGCCGTTCCGAGAACGAACATTATCCCATCAGGATAAAAAATCGAAGAGAGAAGGAAGACAGGATAGGAGAAAGCCAGCCGTTCCGAGAACGAACATTATCCCATCAGGATAAAATCTGCCCCGGGCGGGAATCGAACCCGCGGCCTAGCGCTTACAAGGCAGACGCACTACCAACTAAGCTAACTAGGCTGGCAATTATATAAGACTGGCTTGGCAAATAACACGTTGAAAGTGTCAGTTTCCAATGGATCACCGAAGTTAAGCAACGTTGCGCGTGGTTGGTAAGCGATGGGTATTTGGGCAATCACACTGAGAATAGGGTGGAAGAACTCTATTATTGGGTTACTTCCCCTGATTTAGGCTGTTGGAATGCTATATTATAGTGTCGAGCTTCCCGATATAGAGTTCAATATTAGACTGCCGGAACCCTAACACCAGATTAGGCTGCCGGCACCCTAGTTTTTTTTTTTTTTTTTTTCTTTGCTTTAGTTGAGAAGGGAGGGGGCTGCTGGTTTTTCACGGCCCTCTCGGTCTAGATTTCTAGAAACACTTTCATTCATCAAACCAAAACCAAACTATCGAGTTAACGTGGATCTCACTATCGGTTTGGTCAATTATTAATGGGAATATGAACCATACGTACCCTATATTGCGCTCTATTTTCTCCACTACTACTGGTGCAGGAGAGAGGGGAACGTTGGTAGATTTTTACATCGCTCATCATCTATTTCTTCGTACATATTTTCTCATATACACCGTCTGAAACATACGAAATCATCAAGTCATACATTAATTAATATCATTAAATATTATGTTAAATATTATGCATGATTATCGTTAATATATCCTGGGGCAAATAAAATTGACCTTGTGCTCATAGAGCTCACGATTTGAGAGCTAAAGCCCTTTAGGAAGGTAAAAATATAAATAAATTTTGCACTCAGAGATGGAGTGGGCACTTTTTTCAATCACTGCACAGCGTAAAGGCCATACGCCCACGAAATATTCTGGGTTCCGTCATGTACCACAGATATGGTCAAACAGACAGAAATTACGGTCAAAGAGACCACTACAAGGCTAATGACCACAATATGTACATATTTCAATTTGTTTGTGTCAGTAGGAAAAATGGTGACGCTGGGGAAGGGCGGTATGGGATCTCCAGTTCATTTTGGAAGGTGGTCACATGGTATTCCCAGTAAAGTTGCTAGGGTATTAGACTACCTGTGTCTTGGTTG
>NW_007378269.1:0-5258 GCF_000475195.1 Diaphorina citri | reverse complement strand
TTATAGTCCATCCCTAGTACGGAAGATAAAAGTTCGAAGTTGTTTAACGCTTTATATTGTATTGGTTGGTTCAAAGTTCCTAATTTTAGGGAACACACACTATGTCCGGTGTTCTGGCTAAGTTCAAGGATTGTGTCTCGATTATTGACTCTTTCCAATAACCTAAAGTTGAAGAAAACTTTTAGGTCAAAATCAAAAGGATAATGTTTTCAGTATGTCAAAAGACTAAGATTTGCAGTATACAAAGTTACCGTTCAACCAGAGAGAACTCCATATGAAGGCACAACTTCGTAAAAGAAAAAAGGAGTCTTCTAAAACTTTCTGGAGTAAAGGCAGCTACTGGAGAGTCGGTACTACCTTCCAATATGTGTATAAAACCAAACACACTTAAAATAGTAACGGTTCCTAATAGTTACATAGTAAAACAGGTTTATTACGTGCAAAAAGCTAAGTTAACTAGAAATCCAGACATGTTTCCGTTAACTAACTAAGAGCCATCGAGGTAGAAAAGAACCCGTTTTCGGGAAAAACCTTCTAGAAGAGTCACATTGGTTTAGAAGAAAGCATTGTTGCCGGAATCGTGGAACGACTAGGAAGGTTATCGCTTTGGAGTTTTGACAACAACTCACCGTGTTTTTAAATTTACTTAAACCAGTGTAAGTAAAACCGTTAGACTTTTACTTTACATCTTTAAAAAATGTACTTCATGGATGTGATAGACAAAAGGATTATTGCAGTTTCGATGTACTGGTTAAAAACCAAACAGAACCGTTGTCAAATACTGTCAAGAAACGTGAAAAAGTAAAGAACACCCTCAACCTCAGCCTCTCACTCTTGTTGAACACCCTTACCCAAACAAATGTAACAATGAGTATTTTAACATCCCATATCATGAAGTCTCCTATTCGACTAACTAACACTAGATATACAAATAGTGGTTACTTAATAAATGTTTTTCTCATCCATCCATTATATTTTGACTCAACATTACTTACAATTATTCCCAGCATGCTAAACCTCATAAAGGGATGTAAAGAGAATGGTACTCGTCATCCCACCTCCTCTCCTACCGATCTGTGGAGAGGAGGAGTTCTCGTCCCAACAATAGTATGAAATCCCTATGGTGATATAGTCATATAGAATATAGTTTAGAGACTCTCAGTATAGTGGTAGTTAAAAGGATTAAGTTAATTTTATTGCGGTATGGAAAAGAGAACTAAGAAAAGAGCGTCGAGTCGTCGTCTTATGCTTTAGTGTTTATAAAAAGTAGTCTTCAAGTTTTAAAGGGTGTGAAAAAAATGTTCAACGTACCAAGCCTTAACCTTTCCAGCAAAATGTCTACTAAGTTTTTAAACGTTCCTTTTTTCCAATCATCGGCCTGTTTTTTTAGGCTATACTTTAACCGTTGTAACGTTTTAAATTTAAAACATTGGCTTTCACAAAAAGAAAACACCAATTAGTTAATTACTCTATTCAAAACACCTAAACTCTTATAAACCTAATAGTGGAAATTAAGTGAACTATTTCTAATTACACTATCTGAATGAAACAATATTCGTAACCACAAAAAAGATGAACACATATCACACTTAACTGCGAACAATTGAAACTGCAATCTTTCTATCTTTTTAAGTTGATTTTTTCAACTACCCCTTTTCATATTTATTTAGACGCTAAACAATGGAATTTTTGTTTAGTTATTAGTAGTTAGTCTTTAAACCTACGTGATGTTTTTATTTTATGATTATTATTTTTTTTTTAGAAAAAAAAAAAATGAAATAGAAATGGTTTTAAATCTCTGTTCAGGAGCTACCACCACTGTTTTTCTAGGAAAGAAACTCAAGGTAATTTACAGATCATTATAATATATAGTACCAACCACCAACACAACAGTGTTTGAAACTTGAAAATTCAAAGTTAGATTACGCACATGTGTACCTACTTGGATACATAATTCATTGTTCATGGAAATAAACAAGTCCAAATAAATCTCATCAGAAATCATCAATAAAATTTGTATAATATATTTTATTTTTTAATTAGGTAGGTAAATTAAAATTTATCTATTAGAATGCATTATTTTTTATACAGTTAACTTAAAAACAAATTGTAAGTAAAATTTTAAAATGAATTTGTATAATGACAATGTTAACTTTGTGCCCTTTGTGTTGTCAAATTTCATTGGGAGGTCTCTGTCTATTCAAATGCCAATAAAGTAATAGAAAGTAAAAAGACTGGGATAGTATTTTTTATCCCCCAAATCTACAGTAACATGATTGTAATCTATTATTGTTTCATTTTAAATAAAGTTCTTACCCAGCCTAGTTAGCTTAGTTGGTAGTGTGTCTGCCTTGTAAGCGCTAGGCCGCGGGTTCGATTCCCGCCTGGGATGGATTTAATCCTGATGGGATAATGTTCGTTCTCGGAACGGCTGGCTTTCTCCTATCCTGTCTTTCTTCTCTCTTCAATTTCGGGACGATAAGACCATAGCAGTTACAGTTCTCTCTGTCAAACCTCTTTTAAATAATAATAATAAAAAGTTCTTACATGGGGAGGGAGGGGAAAGATAAAGGGACTGACAGCATGTTCAACAACTTAAAAAGTCAAACTCGAACTGTGACTTGGGCATAGATGAAAGGGATTTGAATCTTACATAGTATTCTATTTGAATTTGAATATAAAGCAACACAAAGGGGACGCCAAAATTAAAATTTAAAATTCATTGAAAGAAAAAAAAAATCATACAAATTTAAAGAGAGGTAAAACAATAAAAAGTGAGTGAGAGGTCAGAAATAAGTGATGAGTAAAAAGAGTGAGATGAGAGAGAAATGACTTGTTCATGAGAGAAATTAGAAAAAAAACAGCCCGAACTGCTGAAATACACAAAGCTTGGTAGTCCTGCTAATGGCCTTGTATAAACATCACTGACAATCAGTGACATACAAGTCCAATTGGTCAGAATCAGTTAGATTTTCAGCTGTAGAGAAGTAGGAAAGGAATTTTCAATTGTGTTATGCATACTTAAATGCTTGTCACAAATATCGTTCCCCAATTATTACACCTAGATAAATTTTATGACTTGAATTGGACTCGAACCACCAACCTCCAGATCCAAAGTCCAACGTGTTAACCGCACTACTGAGGTTGGTTAGCTGTAGAGAAGTACATTTTGTCAAACTGGACGGAATATTATAGGAGGTCAGTGGTGTTTACTAAAGGCCAGTTCTTGGACTTCCTACTTCATGTAATCCAGCTATAAGTTAAAATTCATAGAGGTTCTTCTCGAAGAAAATCAGTGGTTGGGTGGAAGAGCTCAAGTAAGTGAGAACCCTACCACTTACAATGAAGCACTAAAAAAAGAATTAGATGAACTAGTAAAGGTACAACATGGCTGGTTTTGGGGCATTGAAATCCCAGCAGAAATAAATTACTGTCGCTCCTAACCTAGATAAATAAATGCCCTTGATGTGACCTATACAAGAATGACCCTAACGTGAAAGCCAAGTGTTTCAAGTACATGAATTAAGTAGAACCAAAGATTTAGAAAACGGTGATGGATGGAGCAAAAAAACAAATCTAAAATTTCATTACAAATGGTATTTATTCCTTTACATTAGGTTTTTTTTCTGAATCTAGGTAACGAATCCAGATTCATTTGAAGAAGAAGAAGAAGAAGAAGAAGAGGAGAAAACGGGTTTTGAAAATTCCAAATTCAGTTAATGGTATTTTCAAATTCGTCGCATCCAGATACTTGAATCCATCGAATCTGGATTCATTAGACTCGATGGATAAAAAAAAAATCTAGGAAGTAAAAAATCGAGAGATCCACTATGTTATAGGATCCAACAACTGACTATACGGTTACGGCTCATCCATTACCCTTTCCTAAATCTTTGTGCAGAACACAGAAAGGTACGAAATGATTTAAATGTATTTTACATACAAAATAATAGTTACAGGGTAGAGAGAAAAGATGATTTGTAAAACAATAAAAAGTGGCTACTCGACCATCCATCCTGTAAATGTGGCAAATTAAGTGGTGTTCAAAACCAATTCAAATACCAATACCAGGCATCTGTTTTCTTAGAGTGTAGAGAAAATCGGAAATAATAGCAGGCAAATACTTCCATAGACTAGGCGTCCACAACGGAGAACCGACCATAGCCTAGCCCCGACCCAAGAGAAAATAAACCATGCTAATGAATAGAAGCATCCTCAACGGAGCCTTGACCATAGTACCTACCCTCGCATAAAATGAAGAAATCGAGCCTGTATTTTTTCTGCGATAGTCGACGGTTTTGTAATTTGTATTGATTTTTGATAACATTCTATCCTCTAACTTTTCAACTAAATAAGCAGGAGGCACCAGGCTCCATTGTGGACCCCGTGGTGCGAAGGTCGATGGTCCAAGGTCTGGGCTAGGGTCGATGGTCTATGGTCACCATTGTGGACGCATCATTACAGACGGACAACTAGCCACTTTCAAAACAGAAAACAATATTGCTACAAAAAGTATCCTAAATAATAAACTCCAAACTCGATATGAGCAGAGTTACCGGGAAGTTATAAGATATCATAAGCCTATACCAAACGATCTTCAGGTGTCTTCTTATACCAGAATAATTAACATTTTAGTCCTGAATGCAATTTCAAACTTAGCTCTTAAAAGCAACTTCAAACTTTGTTTCTGAAAACAACTTCAAACTTTGATCCTGAAAGAAACTTTGCACTTGAGTCCTGAATGCAACTTCAAACTTACGAGTAGATCTTAAAAGCATCTTCAAATTTTTATCCTGAATGCAACTTCGGATTTTAGTCCTGAAAGAAACTTCAAACTTAGATCCTAAGGGATAGCAGAAAGCCAGCCGTTCCGAGAACGAACATTATCCCATCAGGATAAAATCTGCCCCGGGCGGGAATCGAACCCGCGGCCTAGGGCTTACAAGGCAGACGCACTACCAACTAAGCTAACTAGGCTGGCAATTATATAAGACTGGCTTGGCAAATAACAAGTTGAAAGTGTCAGTTTCCAATGGATCACCGAAGTTAAGCAACGTTGTGCGTGGTTGGTAAGCGATGGGCGTTTGGGCAATCACACTGAGAATAGGGTGGAAGAACTGGAACAGCCTATTATTGGGTTACTTCCCCTGATCTAGGCTGTTGGAATGCTATATTATAGTGTCGAACTTCCCGATGTAGAGTTCAATATTAGACTGCCGGCACCCTAGTTTTTTTTTTTTTTTTTTTTTTTTTTTTTT
>NW_007378268.1:86339-131686 GCF_000475195.1 Diaphorina citri | reverse complement strand
CGCCCTTCAAGAATAGACCTCAGCAGTCTATTTTGTCCCTTAGAATGCCAAAAAATAAAATTATTTTTCTCAGTGTATAATAATAATGTTCTCTTCTGTGAACCATTTTTGTAAACTTTGACACAGGTCCGTTCAAACTGAGAGAGCTTTTGGAGCAAATATTGTGATGGTGAGCTAGTCTAGTTACTGAGGATTTGCCTGGAATAGGTACCTATCGTTTCGTCATATTTCGTCCCTGAGACGTTTCGTCATTGATGCAATAAATACATTTCAATAAAGTGACTTTTATTGCTCATCAAAATCAGAAGAGATTGAATGCTAGGTTACGACTCATAGCAACAGTTTACAGTATTGCAGTTATGAAATCAATCAATAAAATTAAAGTGATTTCTGATGTAAGGTTCATACAATGTTTGACCAATGGTGAACACCCCTAAGTTGTGAATAAACAAGATAGGTTTTCGTTCTAATGTTCAAAAGTATTGAATACTTTTCCTTTGTTTCTGAGAGAAAAAACAAATGGTTTGAATTATAAATAAATAACAACGCAGACATCAGATCATCAGTAATTGAAAAACAAATTGTAAATATTGTTCTGATGAGAATAAAAGAAAAACACAGACACGAGGTCAAAGACCTAATCGGAAATTTCAAAAATGGAATACAATTTTAATTTAAAAAAAAATCGATACATTAACTTTTACCTTTACCTGTGAGAAGTTATCTCGAAGATTTTTAGCAGAGAGCAAAAATATGCTTTTAGAGAACGGAAAAAACCAAACACAATCAATAATTCAGCCCACACATTTAATTGAAAGAGGAATCAGATTAAGATGACCAATGCAGATTTGCAGAATCAACATCGGATGTATATTAACTATAATTTATCATCATTATAACTCATTGATGGCAAATAGGTATCTCATTTAAATTTTTATAGATGGGTAAATACAGACCATGGGAATATGGGATTTTCAAGATTTTTCTACGTATCATATAGTTCTACTTATTATAGGTAATTTTATTATTTTCTATCGTACTCCTTATTCTGTCAAGCATAAACTCCTCCTATCTCTAATATTGAGTCCATATTTTCTATTGAGATTAAAAGCTTTGTTCTATGCTACAATTAAAAAATTTACCATTAGGATCATCATAATCACTTATCCTTTAACCACTGGAAATTTGACTTCAGATTCGTCATCAAATAGGACAAGAAAGAAGTAGAACCTTACATAAATGATGTGACGGAAACACACAATGGAATGAGTAAGTAAAGTTGTAATCCTACTAAAAAGGGAGATAAAAAGAAGAATCAACCTAATACAGATTAGTAAAAAAAAAGCCACGTTCATTGCTACCCTACATTATTTTTCACAGTTCATATTCTTTCCTTTTTTCCTTCCTTGTTTGGGGAAAAAGCATAGATTGTAAATGATTTGTTACGTTTAAGATAAAATGAATAGTTCCAGAGAAAACATATAAATATGTACCCAAGCAAAACCACTGGTGTGAAAATTTAAGTGTATGTGTGGAGAGAAAAAAAGCTCACATTCGCATAATACGTATTGTGTGAGGCGGGCAAACATTGGGGTAGAATTTGTGAGACGTGAAATAAGACTTATTAGGATCTCCAGTTCAAAGCTTGCATTAGGACTTTTGTGTTCCTAAAATAACGCTAAAAAATTCAGAACCAGGCAGCCCCAAAGTAAAGCCTGATTCACACTACAGTGCCAGTCTCGCTCCGGTCACGGTCCAGTTTCGGTCCGATCAAAAAGATTCGTCGCGAGAATGTTCCAAATTTTGACTGTGAGCTGACCGTTACCGTACCTTGACTAGAACGTCTAGTGTGTACACTCGCATTTACTTGCCTTCAACAATCATTTGATCGGACCGTTACCGGACCGTGACTGGACCTTGACTGGCACTATAGTGTGAATCAGGCTTTAATTTCTTATTCTGAAAAAGGCCAAAAGAGTACGTAGGTGATTCTCGAAGCATTAGTTAAACAAGTTGACAGATTACATCTCAAGACAGACACCAGTTTTGAAGTTTTTAGCATAGGACACTACCTCTAACAAAAATGGTTCAGAAGAAACTCCTGTCGAAAATTGGGTAAAAAGGAATGAAAACCTATGAATCAGTATCTTCGGTAGATAATCCACCCCATGCACGCTATCAGCATCACAAATATTTCAGCTAAAATCTTCTTTCTCCGGAAGCTTTTATCAGTCAAATATTAAATTAATATCACATAAAAAGAGAACGTCAAATTAACGAATAGTGTTAATCGAGTCATTTGAGATACGGAGAGGTAAACAAAAATCAAAGCCATAAAGAGGGAAAAAACTTCGAGAGAATGAAAGAGAGGAAATATACTCATACATGGTTATTATGGCTTTTAACTTGGAAAGGGAAGTTCACTAAATTTCTTACGATATTTACTCACATCAGGGCGTTAAATGGAAGCAGGGTTGAGAGATATATTGGCCCCTTTTGGTACACTTTGAGTATTGGCTTACACCTAGGCAGGTTAGAATTGGCGTATTTACTAAGGAAGGTAAAGAGTTGTTCCTAAAATGATGAATAAAAAGGTACCTACATGCCCTAGGAATATTTACTGTGGTTAGTTGACTTGTAGACACCTAATCCGAGAACTGTGGTTCGGGCAGAGGCAACAAACTGTTGAGGAGAAGTGAAAAATGAAGTAACTTTCTGACTGTAGATATTATAACTTTGAGGTGATGACTTCATTATGCAATTTACCAATCAAGTAACTAAGATAGAATGCCTAGAAGCTCGGAAGAATGAACAACATTATGATAATTGGATTAAAATAATTATAATGTTTGTTACCTACCTTGTTAATGCAACATAAAAAAAATACCAGATGATACTGAAAAGTAGCTACTTTCATCTCAGAACCCAGCCCATCAGACTTTGAAGTTCTTGAAATTAAAACTTGAAGTAGATAAAAACTTGTACAAATGATAAATTTTCAAAATGAAGCAATGAGCTATTCAGTGCTCAAATCGCGTGTTCTCCCTTAGCATTAATAAATTTCAGCCGATATCTTCTTCTCATAAAATATCGTGTTCGTACCTTTTCCTTCTTAATGTATCTCCTCAATTGCACTTAAAATGCGCCTCTTCTTACTTTTTTTTTTTTTTTTTTCTTCATGATTTAATAATGGGCCTTAAAATGCGCCTCTTCTTTCTTTTTTTTTTTTTTTTTTCTTCATGATCTAATAATGGGCATTTGGGAAAATATCTCTTTTAGCTCAGTGTAAGTACATAAAGTATTACGAAGAAAGTTGTGGATTAAAGGTTTTAAAGATCCTTTCTTTCTGCACTAAATTAATTGCCATAATGTATATCACCCGGATATAAATCTCGTTTTTGCCACAGTTAACTACTCAGTAACTTTTTAATATTATCTAACAACATTAACACCTCAACTTTTGTTTTACCGCTTTTTTATTAGAGGGAAAAAGAGTCGTATAAAACGTTTTATTCCTCATGGAAAGACTTTCAATCATCCAAATCGCTCGCTCTTAAATGCTAACAATTTTTGTCAAAATGACTTGAAATATAAATGAATAATAGCATTACCCAAGAATCAAAAATCTTAGTAGGTACATAAAATTATTGATCTTGTTTATTTTATTCTACGTAGAACGTATTTCCGCAATCTTCATACTTCATTGATTATACAAAAGAAAATTGTAGTTTTAACATCTCCACCAATTGAATATACGAGTAGGTATACTAAAATGTAGTTTTGACATCTCCACCAATTCAATGTACGAGCAGGTAAGAGTACCATGTACCTATAATACAAAATAGTAGTTTTGACATCTCCACCAATTCAAGAGTTACATACTCTATGATCTGTGTTCTCTTCAATACTGCTAGTGCTCCTTTTTGTACGAGTGTTGTTCACTTGCTTGCACTCTCGCTTTTCAATTCGTTCAAGTTGATATTTCGTGTGAAGCGAATGGCCGGGACTACAGTACATCTAGCAACAATATTTCATAGCGACTTCGGCACACACATTGTAGGTTGCGTACGCAGCATAGAGATAGGTACAGAAAGCAAAGATATACACTATGTACTCAAATGATCTATGTGTGTGTGACGTCACCGTTTGATTGCTTCAAAAATAAACTGAAGGCACGTCAAAAGAAGTGCCGGGTATGCTGAAGAAAAAGTGGTTCACAAATATCTTGAAACTGTCGAGCAGGGGGGAAATTTTATAGAACCTATAGGGATTTGCGAAGAAGAAGCGAGGATATGTGAAAAAAAAAGGACTTTATGTGATCTTTTTTCCAAATTTTAAGGTAAATATAAGGCCCTTTTGGAATGAATTAGATGAAGGCAGAGTCTTGTTATAACAATTATGTAAACAAACATAGTTTGCTGTGCATACCCACTAGTTGTCTAATTCCCTAAATAAACTGAGCGCCGAGATATCATGGCGTCGAAACAGCTTCTGTTTCCGTAGACTCTGTTTTTCTAACTTTATACGAAAATATAGCGGGTGGCATAAAAACCTTCCAGCTGAAGAAATTTTCCATAAAAACCCTTCAGCTGGAGAAATTTTCCATAAAAAACCCTTCAGCTGAAGAAAGAAAGCCCTGAGCCTCAAGTAATGTACCTTGGTTCTGAAACACTATCTACAAAACCTCAATCAGTAAAATACCTAGGTGCTGATGGTACAATTGATATAAGTTGGTAAGCACTCGTAGACTAGCTTTTCCAACATAACATTACTCTAAGGATTATACCTATTCTATTTTCATTTTATCCCAATTCTATTTTGGACGGACAATACCTACAAAGATTGCTTAAAGTATTCCTGTTTCCCAATGAACCCGCTGTTATCACAGTCAAAGAAAGATGGAATTATCAAGATGAATTAGCTATCGAAAAACTATACCTACATCTCTGGCAGGATAACGTACCTAAGAGTAAATAATAATCTATTAAATTTATTTTACAGGTAAACTTAAAGAAAAAATTGTCAAGATAAAACTGAGAGCTCACTTCGTTTATTCAAACTCAGCAGTCAGTCCGAAAAAGCTCACACGAAGAAAAACATCAGCTGATAAAACCCAGTGAAACTTTCGGTAGAATTTGAAAATGAAAAGCATTCTCGCTGCACAATACAAGTCTCTCTATCTGTGAGCAGAAACGAGAAATTCAAGAACGAGCGAGACACCACTCTCATTTTGTAACAAAGTTGTTCGTTTTGTCCGTTAGATTTCGATAACAATACAAGAACAGTTTCTCACTGCAGTTAACGTTTTCTTCAAACTGCGTAGGCAAACCGCACTCAGGTGTAGGCCCCGGTTCCACTGGATAAAACTACCATTTCTCATCTTAGGATGTTTTTCCTTTTTTTTTTTTTTTTTTTTTTTTGCAAAAAAAAAAAAAAAGACGTGGGATTCGCCTTGCTCAATGGAAGAAAAACAAAGTAATTGCAAATGACCACAAGAATTATTTCAATTTTTTTAGAAGACAATAAAAGTAGACTCATGGGTAGAAGGTAGATAGGTATACTGTCATATCAGCATATCACAAATGGCCATGGGTGCCTACTCACAAATTTGTCATTTTGAGAGAATTAAGCCTCCCCGAGGTTCTGTACAACGAAGGCCTCATCAAGAGACATAAAAATACAAAGTGATTCCTGAGAAAAGAAGTATATTAGTTAACCAGTGGTATAAAAGAAGAAATTCGGTAAATTCGACACATCCACTACAAATCGATTTGAGTTGGATCGTTTAGATACCTACTTGTTTGTTTTCTTGTTCAAACTAAAGTTTTAATTACAACCTGTACGTAAAACAAGGAAGCAACCAAGCTTCCTTGTAATAACTATAAAATACAGGTAAATAATGTCCGACATAGAAGTACCTAAGATATGTTTACCAGAATCGTTCGAAACTTGGCGTGGGCCAGCCGAGCTTCTTGCTAACTTGGCGGAACATTTTTCTCAACCAACTTGTTTTTGGAGCCTAAGAAATGCACTTCATTAGAGGGCCATAATTTCTTCTGAAAGTACTTTTAATGGGAAATTATTTCCTAACGCTTTTTAAATAGGAAACGGACGTATAATTTAATGTAGGTACTTCCCACATTTTAGTGTTTAAATAATGTGTCATGTGTCATGAGAAATGCACCGAGAGACTGTACCTTATCAAATAGTTTCACAGATTTTATTTCAAACTCTGGTGCCCCGTCCGCCTGTCATGCAGGAGGTCCGTGTTTGATTCCGAGGGGAGTCAATTTTTTTTTTTACTATTTTACAATATACATAGCCAATTCGATCGCCAACGTCCAATAATGGACATCATGGCACACAAAGAAGAAAAAGATACATATTTGAGCGAACTGTAGAACTTACTCCGATTAAGGCCCGCAACGCGGTCTCTGATAGCTAAATGGGGACTACACATTTACACAATTGCCAGCAAATTTCCTTTATGTGCTGAAGATGTGTACCAAAGTTCATCGAAATGGACTGACTTTTGAGAGTTGTTCTTGTGCTGAAGTCTACACGTCCAAAGGGTTAAAACCCTCAATCCCTCCAAACACCGTTAGATGGGTACTCAAAAAGTCACATTTCTTTGACGAACTATGAAACAATAATCTTTTGGGGCTGTTTGTCCCAACATCTAAGCCTCAAAGTGGACTTTTGGTGTAAAAAAAAACCCACTCTGAGGCTTAGGCGAAACAATCCTCTTGAGGCTTTGTGCTCGAAATTTCGCAAAACAAAACGAAACACAATTTCCCCCGTAAGTACATCAGACTGTGAGGCGCCCAGAATTGATGCACCATTACCTTACTGCACAGACTGCACTGCAAGACTTTTTTGTTTGAAGTATTTATAATGGCATTTCACAACAAATGGAAAATTCTCTTCGACAAAAATTTGTGTCTTTTTCTCTCGAGAAAAGTTCCGTGTTTGCCCATTTCAGTTATTCTGATGCACCCTTTAAAAGATAAATATGTCTGGAAGTGTGAAAACTAGATAAGGAGATAGGACTAACATATTGAAGAAAAGTTTCTGTTTCAAAACTGAAGAAGAGATGAAAATATGAAAGAATATTTCCTCTTCAACCCTGAAACTTCCCGCCGCCTTCAGCCTTTTCACACGAGGAGGGATTCTTTTCCGGCACGTTTAGGAATGTGCTGAAAAACGTCTGGAAAACATTATCAGTATGACGACAATACCAACAAGCAGATCGAAGTCATATGTGGTGCTATGGAATTTGACGGATCTACGAGTACATATTCTAGATACTATCTAGGAATTGTCATTCTATTTTTTCGCCCGTTTGTAAACATTTTCTTGCCCAATCTTTACAATGCCCGAACGTGAAATGGCAGTAACATAACCTGCGCATTTTTTGTTTGTTTTTTTTGCAGATGGGCGAGAAGGGGCACAATACTTCCCATTTAGGTGCTGGGTCAACACGGGAACACCAGAAAGTAACCCGTTGAAATATTTGCAATCGAAAAACGAGTACAAATTTTTGTCGATGGTGGGATTCGAACCCGGGACCTTCTGCATGGCAAGCAAGTGCGTTACCACTGGATTTTTATATGGGGTGAATCAAAAATTGATTGCTAAAATAAAGAGTGTGAGTGGATAAATCACGATGAACGGGAATCGGAATACATATTTTTTCCCCCAAGGTAAGCAAGTAAGCAAAGCCTTTGCAAGTAGAAATAGAGCTAATGCAAATGGGGGGAAAAAATGCTTAAAGAAAAGGCAGATATAAATGAAAACAAAACTAATACACCTAACTACAGATGAAACACACTGCAAACAAACAACAATCGAAGGTACAAATCCAATGCGTTTAAGAAAGCATGATCATCTTCTTTGATCAAATTATGAACATTACAAAGTCGCAACATGAAAGCAGACGTATCAGAAATATCTATTGCGGATTAGCAAGATCGCAAGAGTAGGTACTGTATGGCTTTCTTTTTGGTTTCTCTACCATCTTTTCTTCCAATAAAACCATATCGACTAAAACATTTCCTAGCAAGATAGCATTTTTCCGTGCAGCTCCAAGTTTAAAATGTTTATTATTGTCAAAGAAAAACATCCTGTATATGATATGGAAGTTCTTGCAAAGCAGATAAGAACACTGCGAAGAAGAAGAGCCGAGGGTGGAGTTAACACATATGCTGCCAACTTAACAAATGCCATTTAAAAACTTTATAACTAAAAAGTTTTTAACACCCAACTACTTTTTCTTCCTAGATTGATAAAACATTTTTTTTTTTTTTTTTTTTTTTTTTACCAATTTTTTTTCCATGATTTAAAAAAAATTTTTTTTTTTTTTTTTTTTTTTTTTTAAGATGGACGTATTCAATATCTCAGAATCGATATTATAAAACAGGGGAGGAACCCCTTGGAACTGTCGTTTGTACACGTTAATAAATCTTCGGGGGAAATTATTGAAATTTCGTGAAGTTTTCAACATTGGGTCTACACATTTCGGGGGAAAACTTTTGAAATTTGAAACTGCGGACTTTTTATGGTTCACTTTCTAGGTCAATAGTATGTGTCCCCAAAAAGTATTTTGTGTTAGGAAATGTCCGCCAAAACTGAGTTTGGAATAGTTTCCTGATTGTTTATTTTTTTACCAGCAAGTTCTATGGACCATTGGACTATTTCTGAAATCCAGTCATCATATTGAGAAAATTTGACTGGTTTTGGAAGTAGGTAATTTCGAACAATTTTACAGTGAATATTTGAAGTAGAATCCCTAGTAAAGAAAGACTAAAAGCAAATAGGTACAGGTCCAAAGAGAAAGGGCCAAGTCCAAACTTTTCCCTCTGCAATATTATATCATGGCTGCTGCGAAGTGCCTATGAAGTTTCTTTATGAAAAAACCGGAGATGGAAGAGCCATAACATATTTGAAACAAAAAAAAATCAGTTTGGTTATACAGCGGGGAAATGCTGACGGTATACTTTGAGCTCTGCCCTCAGAGGAAAACCTCGCATCATTTTTTCTCCCCAAGCCTTTTCTCTTTGGCCCCTAAGGGCGATTTCTAGCAAATAAGTTATATATTTCACTTACCAATCCCATTGCGGAGAACTCCTGGTGGTGGGAGCAGGAGTCAGAGTGACTGCTACAACATTTGCACTCCGCCAGTTTTCATTTTTACCTAGGAAAAGAGAAAAAGAACATTGAGACATTTTGGATAGTCTGATGTTTGTCAAAACAGAATGAAATATTTTCTCCTCTAAAACCAAATCCCCCAAAAAATGTGACTAATTTTCTCCTTCTTCTTTTTCTGCTGCATCTTTTCCTAGTTTTATTTGGGGTCGGCGCAGCGTTAAGCTCCTTTATTCTGCTCCTCCATACCCTCCTATCTAACGCCTCCTCTTTTCTGATTTTATTGGTTGCTAATTTTATTGATTACCTTTGATATTATACTCAAGAATAGAATAGAGAAGATTTTTGTCGAATGCTGACCCTGTATACAACGTAGCAAACTGCGAGAGTGTCCTTAATCCTTCATCACATGGAATTGGAGTGGAAAAAAAATCGAGAAATTTGTAAACTTTAACTCAAGAAATAAGAAGGTGCCTAATAGTCATTTTCGAGAAGTTTTAAAATGCAACATACTGAATAAATGAGGGGATTTAAAAAATACAAACATCTTTTCCAAAGTTGCTGCTGGTGTGAAGTTTGAGCACTTCTTTTTTTTTCTTGAAAGGAGTACAAATTAGTCTCATTTGAATGTAATAATTGTAGAATTGTAGAGTACAGAGTAAGTTTTGGAAGTGTAAGTGTTTAACTTTTGTTAAAACGCCCATAAGCTTGCAACTAACGTGACGTTAGTTGTATAGTTATTATTGTAATTCACCAAGTTCTCAAGACATTTGTGACAAGCATTTATGCTTAACACAATTAAAATTCCTTTTTTTTAAAAGAAGAAAATGTAAAATTCAGTTCTGTTTGGTTTTTTTTTTAAGTTTCCTTTTTTTTTTTTTTTTTTTTTTTTTTTTTTTTAATTCGCAAAAGTTGTTAGCATCTTGTTTGAGTCGTGTTATTGTGTCTCGTATGTGTGTTATGTTTAATCACATCTCACAGCAATTAAAACACAATGCTCTGTTTGTTCTTATCCTTATCAGAGGCTATCAAAGGTGTGATCCTTCCTACGAAGAATAGGGGGAAAAATAACGCATGTTGAACGAAATGTCAAATCAGGAGACGTCAGACCATTTGGCGAGAACGCTTTTCAGATCGCATGCCAAGAAAGAATTCACCTGGAATTCAACAGAATGAATTTCCGGAAGTCGGAAGTAAACAATTCAAAAGAATTCCCAAAGAAACAAAAATCTGAGAATATTAGTAGCAGACATTCGGCATTTTTTCTTCTTCTTCTCAAGTTGTGTGTCTTTTTTATGTTTTCAAGCGCACACATTTGTTTGAATTTTCACTCAATAAATTGAAATTAATTCCCGATCACCCTGTACATGATAGGAAATGCCATCAGCCGAGGGAGACTCGTCTCTGTGCAGGGATAAAGTCCCCACCAACCTTTCCTTCCCGGAGCAAAGTGGCGTCTTCACTCCCCAATAAGCCAATAACACGGCTTCGGCTGACTGCACTCTGCGGGCTCCTAAGATTTTTACTCCTCTCCTCCGTGTCACACTTAAAATAATATTTGTAGCCGTACAATCTTTTTTTTTTCCGCACAATTTTCCTCTCAGAAATCATACCTAGCCGCAGTGAGCGGTGGGGACATCATACGGCTTTTACTTTGCGTTACACTGTGTACAAGGGACGTATAAAAGGTAGGGAAAGACAAGATACCAAGTGGTAAGGAAAGACACGATTTAAAAGATAATAGAAAACAGAGCTTTCCTATACTACTAGGAAAGTATCCCCCCCCTTTTCCTTTTTCAAGTAGGTACCTAGATAAGTTGAGGGTTCTGAGGGACCGTCATCTGTGTATTCTTGCCTGTGGACCTCCTGCCGAACCCTGTTCAATAAGAAGGAAATTTAGAATTTTAAGTCAAGGATAATAGAGAATCGCGTAAACGTTCATTCAGGACTTTTTACAGAATTAGTTTTGGCAATATCAGGAATTTAGCTTTACTGGAGATACAGGGTGAGACACTGTATTCGTGTCGTGAATAATCCCTCTTTTTTTTAGCAACAGCCTCCAACGCTGGTAAGTCGATAGAGCTTGTAAAAAGATGTGAAAATTTCTCAAACGTCTAATTTTTATTTGTCTTTTAATTTCTTAGCTTCCGTTTTGTTTTCATCTTGAAGAGAAAAAATAATGTTAAAGACTCCGTAAAGTCCCTTTTCTATTTATTTATTTTCATGTTTATACCTACGTGGTATGTAAAAGGATTGAGGATAAAGGTTTTGATTTCCTGGTCACCAATGTACCATTTAATTTTTTTAAGAAATGGCGCAGTCTAAAGGACTTTTCCAGAGTTTTAAGCAACTTCGAAAAGCAGCTTAAGGAGGACCACTTTTAAGTAGTGTTTGTGCCTGCTGTACGGGTATGTTTGTAGAACTGAACACCCTGTATGGGGAAGAACGAAATTCAAAGTGTAAACGGAACGATGTTTAAGCTAAACGCAATGTGTACGAAAAGACAGGGAAACAGCAAATTAGGGTAAAAGCATTATCATTGCGGAAAAATTATGAGTCAAAAAATGTGTTTTTGGTTTCATCGCATAATTTGCTGAGATTTTACATTTCTAAAAAGAAAAAAAAGTGCCACTTTTCCAGAGCAAATCAAATGGAACAAGCTATAAATTAGATTATTAAATATTTACGATGGTAAGTACTTTTAGATCCAACGACTTAGAAATTCACTTGAGTAGAGCTTTAGAGAGTCTTACAATACTTTATTAGTGGATGTGTAAATATAACCAAATTATCAGAATGAGCGTTGAGCGGGGATAGAGACTTGATTTTAGTGGATGTGCCAAATTTACATTTAAAGCGTTCAAGTCCACCCTATTACCGACTTATTTAATTTTATTACGATTATTATTTAAGCCAAGGTCAAGATCTTTTATTTCATTCAATTCAAGAAATTAAGAACCAAAAAACACAGTTGGCTTTTTAACTTTTTGGCATTATTATGGGTGGTGTAATTTAACGAATATCTTACCTTCCCCCCAGATTTTCCGTTATAAATTTAGGTACTAATTATTAGGCTAGAAAATAAACGTTATGAAATTGTTGGGACACTCTGTATCCGGATGAGAACTTCCCTATGGTGTTAAATTTAATTAAACTATTTCGTCTACACCCTGTATACCAGTCACATGGTTTATAAAATGGAAATATTAAATATATATATTTTTTTAAATTAATGATTTTTGCCCAGCCCTACTCTTCTGGAGGCAAAAAACTAGTACCTCTCTTCATTACAGGGTGGACCCGAGTTTGGTGCAAATAAATCAAAATCAAATTTCTAAAGCAGATAAATTGATTGGCTTCCTATAATTTCTAACCCGTGAGCCTGTACAAGCAGGTGAATATACTTACACCCTATAATCTGAAAGTTTTTTTTTTTTTTGCCATTTATCGCATGAATGAGAAACAATGACCCCTTGTTTGCCAATTATGTCATAAATACTCGTAATATGTGCTGATGATGTGCAATGAAAAAACATGAGTTCTTGATCAAACAAGAAGAATAAACGATTACATCAAGAGACACGCGAATAAAATTATGCCGCAGGCGATTCCAAAATGTACACAAATTTATTTCGGGGGGGAAATTTTTTGATCACCCTGTATAATTATATACATATTATATAATATATAAAGATTATATAATATCATATTTGACATTAATATAAAAACAGGTTTGCTCTTAGAGAGATGAGGACATAGGAATGCAATCAGATATGCAAAACGGGCTAAAAAGTTCAAGTGTCAAGGCGATCTCTTTTAGAGTTAAGATTATATACTGGGTAACTCAAAGATAAATTTTCCTAGCTTCAAGTGGACTGTGAAAAAATCAACAGAATAGAACAAGCTGTTATGAAACTATGGCTTGGGACATATTCTAACCACATCTACGATTTTTTTATTTTTTTTACAATAATAATTGCCTACTGCAAACTTCTAGAGGGAAGGTAGGTATCTATTTATAAACTACAATGATAGAAAATTTGATAACAACGGCAATGGCATAACAATAATTGAAGCTACTGAAAATGATTGTCAATAGAGATTTATGAACATTGTTTTGTGACCAGTGTCCTGCAATGGAAAATGTTGGGTACCTACACTGTTTTATTTTTGCTTTATGAAGGTACCTATAGCCACATTACTCTTTGTGTGTACGTTCTAAACGTAGGTACCCATGTACTTGAAATGTGGCGATTGTGTTCTAAACGTGGGTACAGAGGTAGGTGCTATGTAGGTAGTAGGTACAACATTGAACGTCATCGGAAAATTACTCATTTTAAGTTAATTTATGTTCAACATTCAAGAAGGAAAAATTAAATATATTGGAATTGGACAGAAACTCACTTTTCTTAGAGACAATTTCTTGACAATTCTTGATACTTATGGTTATGTCGATTTGTTAGCGCCTCCTTTATCCTTTCAATGAGATTTACAGCGATGATAAGTTAATTAGTTAGTCATAGATTTACGAGTAAGTATCATTTCAAATTGATACCTGGATTACCTATCTAAGCAATAAAATATGCGACTTTGTGATTAAAACGATGATATCTTAATTATCTACACGTGTTTTAAGAGTATCTATAAAGTATCATTTCAAATTGATACCTAGATTACCTAGCCATAAACTATGCAACTTAGTGAAGATCCATCTCAATACATATGGTAATGAGGACAACTGATATTAACTTCTTAGAAGTCAACAAGTAAACAGCTCTGGTCATACAAAGGGGTAACCCATCAAGCATCATCTTGGCTTTCTGCCCTATGCCCTTGATATGAAAGAAGATTTTCTTTTATAATAATAGGTAGGTACGGTAGGAAGGACTAGGGGAGTAGGGGCGAATGGCAGAGACTGCCTAAGGCAATAATCCCGCCCAGTTAATGATTTTATAGATCTTCATAGTATACATAGGTGCCTACCTACTTCTTCGAACTGGAACTACACACTGAAAAAAAGAACTAGGATATGCCGGAAGCCCAATCGAGTGACTGGGTGCAGGCACCCTAATATAGAACTCTTTATCGGGAAGCTCGACACTATAATATAGCATTCCAACAGCCTAAATCAAGATAAGTAAACCAATAATGGAGTTCTTCCACCCTAAACTTGTGGCACCCGGTCACCATTTTTTTTTCTCGGTACCTACCTATAAAGTAGGTAGGTATATCATTTCAATAAAGAGGTAGGTAGATAATATTTATCACATTCGATGATTATTTTACATCAACATTATCAACTTATTCACCAGTAAGCTAGATGAACTTGAAGCGTAGGTACCCATTATGAATTAGGATGTTAACAACAGCTCTGTCCTTAATCTCAGAGTTAAGCTGCTAAGTCAAGTTCAAACAACAAGACGTGTTTACTGAATAAATTTACAGTAATTTTTAATTTAAATTAAAACCCAGCTTTCTGATACACCCAGAGCAGCAGAACAAAGATCAGACAGAAATTCAGAATCAATTTTTGACTGCCAAATATCTATTATTCTATCAAAACTAGCGTCAAGTAAAATTGTTAACAGTCTATAAAAGTTGAGATCTATATCAGCATGAAAGTTCGAGCCAAGTAGAGCTTTGAATCAAGCTGAAGAATAAGAACACAGACAAGAGTAGTGGTTCTTAACGTTTTGATTTCTAGTGCCCTCAAGTAATAGACTGAATGGAAGGTAACCACAAGGCGAGGTTAATGTCTGAGGCATTTTAGCACCAAACCCTTCAAGTTCCATTATTATGATCGTGATCAAACTATCATTTAATACCTTGTCTAGGATTGAACCCGCAGTCTCCTGATTACTAGGCTATCACAACACCATGCACCGAGGTAGGGCCCTTCTGTGAGTAAGTATCTATCTCTTTGGCAAAACAACACCTATTACAGAGGATTTCTTTGAAGCGTCTTATGTATTATTTGCGGATAATTTTTGTTCATGGCCATGCATCTTTATCAAAAACCTAAGGGATTGGGCAACTTGGTTGAAAACTACTGACGTTCAATGGCATAATGACCCCCACCTCCCCAGGAATATGAAACATTTCGTGTGACAAGTTGATGCCATTGATTGGTGGAAAGAAAATACCATATCAAGATTTAGATAAATAACCTAATAGTCAATTTCTGACCTACCGAGATAAGGGTTAGGTAGTAGCGAACGCCTCAGGAGTCTCAGGTTTAATTTTTGATCTAGCGTCCATCAAAGTTCAAAGATTCGTGGTTTAATACCTTGACTGGGACTCGATCCAGAGTCCCCTGTTTACCAGACGTGGTTCAATGCTTGAAATTTTTTTAGGGACAGATCATAAGACACCCTTACTGTCACATCAATTTGCACCACCATCACATGGTTATGTAAATTGCAGCGAAATATAAATGAGAATTTTGTGTAAAATAAAGGACGCAATATTTTCAGCAATATAAAGGATGCTTCATTTTCAAAGTTCGCGGAAAACCGTGCTTCAGGTTCAAAATCTGTGATATACCTTCATATGCTTCGTTTAACATTGGGAGGAATTATTTTAGCTACCTACTCGTACATAGGGAATTTATTATTTTTACCATTTCAATTACCTGGAACTCATTACTTTCATTACATCAGAGTAAAATATAAAACGTATGGCTCCTCTGCGGACATATCAAATTGAAGACACCCTAAACTGAATTTTACCATAGCAATCAATATAAATTTGAGTTTAGTTGGTAAAAGTTTGTTGAAAGTTGAAGGGAAGTAGGAAAAAAAAGGAGCATACAGAATATGAGAGGCGACGTTTCTTGTCATCACATTGCTGGACGTTTGGTGTTTTTGTCGTTCACATACTGCTCTTTTTTTGTGAGACTATAGATGTTAATCCAAGAACATAGGTACCTAGGTACACAAAATTCCCAATTTTTCGAGATCCAATCCCAGCTTTCCTTGCCTTAGGGCGCGGTGCGGCGGCCGTAGGTAATCTCTCATTAAAACACTACCAAATGGTCTTTTGCATTCGGATTTAACTCTCTTGGCGTTTCCGCCCAGCAACTGGCTCGCGTTAATAGAATAGTTGCTATATTTATTGAAGCACTATTGTTTGGCTGTCATATCATAGATTTCATTTCGGCACACCTCCTATACAAGAAGGCTGTAAAAATACACCTTCCTGATGTCGTGTAGCTGTGTTCCCACTCAGCCGGTGAGAAAGATTCTGTTTATCTCAGTTTTACAACTAAACCAGAAAGTTTTCTATAGAATGAAACTACTTGTACTTTTTTTCACAGCTCCGGGCTTCGAGGGGACCCAATCGGTCTAGAAGCTTCCTGTTTTGCTGTAATATGTTTAGTAATGTTTGTTGAATCGAATACCTTTTTTTACTGGTATGTACTATGAGTTTCAATATCTCCCGTAGGTAAAATCAAAAAATGGTCGCTGATATCTTCTTTCACCTTTATTATTATTATTATTACATAACACTTTATTAGGATTTTACAATATTTACAAACAGGTACACAAAACAAAATGATAAGAAATTAACAAATGATAGCGAAAATTGAATAAATTAATAAAAGAAAAAAAATTGAAAAATCCTAACTCAGGGGCGGGATCTTTCGAGTAATTCGCCAAAGGATTCTTTTGACTGAACTTCATACCGATTACTGGTCTACTTCACAATTGATATTCAATAGTACAATAGTTAGGTATGTATTCAATAGTTGAGCTAATGGGACTACAACCCATGTTCTGGATGCAAAATAATGCAATGTCCCCTTGTCGACCCAGTAAGTACCAAACCTAATCTGAAAGGCCATTGTTAGCAAGAGATGCTTTGGACCACACCTTTATATTGTCCTACCTAGGTTAACCACAAAAACTGCCATACCTTTGTTATCACCAAAGTGTCAATGTTTCACACGAAATGTTTTAATGATCCACTTTTCAATCTCATCGGAGCAGTATAAACAAATATTGTATTATTAAGGTATTCTAATATTTTATTCAAACGGTATTTATCAACGTTCCTCTTCTGTTGGTACAATCGTTTGGGCTGTGGAACTCCATCAGACAAACCCCACATAAGAAGTAAAAATATACAACACTCATAAAGTTCACGTTTATTTATACCATACCATTAGATAAAACGAATATCTTGAAGGCCGTTCGCAAAGTGTCCAACACAAGATACCTACTTGGTGAGATATGAAACGAAGTAATTTAAATAACACGTAAAATGAAATAAGTTTTGAAAAAATTAGCGTAAATATTGTTTTAATAATTAGGTGCGAATAAGCTTGGTTTAATTTAAATCACATTTTTAAAGAAAAACATGTGAATTCGTTTAATTTTTTCCAAGTTTCCATAGGCACAAAATCCATATGAAGATCCACCGATTTAGTAGAATTAGAATCACAAACCATCTGATTACTAGGTAAAAAAATATTCCACAGGAAATGATCAGCTGTTACCTAGGTGTTTGAATGAAAAAAGTTGGTTACAAAACTAGGCAAGTATCTATCAAAACCAATTTAGTTATTGCTAGACAAACACGATAACGACAAACAAAAGGTTAAACAAAATTAGTAATTAATTGGGTGCAAAAAGTAATTTTAATTTTCTGTAAATGTTATTATTTTTTATCCCGATACAAAACCGAATAGATAATCTCTGGTTGCGTGTTCAAAACATTATAAAATCTGTGCTAAAATTTACGCGCGAAATAAAACTTTGAACTGTTGGCAGATTTTTATTTTTTATCCACTCTTATTCTTCACGAAAGAAAAAGGTGGAATCAGATCGAGTGTGTATTATTTTCAAACGAAGACACGAAAAATAACGACAAATTTTTCAAAGCACAAAAAATTCAAATTGTGGAACAAATTAGCAACAACCGAACAGGCGAACTGTCTTGACTAGAAGCTGTGAATTGACTAACAAAAATTTCTTTAACTTTGCGTTGTTCCGGCAACCCGCTATGGATAGCATTTCAATACAATATAGGTATTCATATAAAATTCGTATAGGTACCTTTCTAAAATTTAGGACCTTGTTTTGGTATCTAAACCTAATACATAATTTATATTAATTGATACTGAATTTTTTTCCTCTCTTCAATGGTTGAGATTTTCTGACAGATAATAATCGCTGATTTATTCAAACTGTTGAGTTAGTTAGAGCCTCGCTATTACTTCTTATTTTCTCAGCTGTATAGGGCACCCACTTATTACTATTAAGACTAATAGGGGTTAAACCACCTTGACGTGTCGTTAGTATTTAAACCAAGTTCTTAATCGTTGTCATGAGAGCGGGTGAGAATACCCTAATTCAACCAGTAGGTCCATGACGATGTCCCATCATCCACGTGATTTAACTTCCATGTTCTGGGGAACTGTTTTTAATTCTGTTAAGCCGCTGACTATTCATTTCGAAGGATCCATGACCTATAAAATCTATGAACTACCCAACTAATTAATAATCTATTTTATTTTATGGGGGAGAAGAGCAAGTTTGACACGAATTCGCCAGATCCCGTCCTATTCCAAAATGTCTACGAAAGGAACGGATTAGCAGCCAAAATTACCAGCGTTCACAAGAGGATAAGGAAAGTACCTGAAGAATATTGGATTACACAGTTTACCTCCAGCAATAATACCGCCTTTTCTAAATTTGCAATGAATCAATAAATTCGGATTTATTAGGTATCAATAAGGTACAAATATCTTGTACCTTAGAGGTACAAGTTATTTGACCTGGATGGTGATTTGAACCTGTAGCTCCAGAACGACCAAGGTAGGTATAGACCACAAGGAACGAGTATCAGTAAAGCCGGGGGCCACACTTCGAGCTTAAACTTAATTTCATTGGATTAAATATTCTGATTAATTTTGGATAATTAAACAGAGCTTAATCCAATTGGATTACGATTAATCCAAGTGTTGCACAGGGCACAAGTTGCTAAAGCTAGAGCACAAGCAGTGAAAGCACAGTAAACTGAAATTAAATGGCATTACTTGAAAGATGCGTAGCTTTTTTAACAAAATAATATTATGTGGATTAGGGCTCGGAAAAAAAAAAAAAAAAAAAAAAACACCTTACGAGTATATGGAGCCAACTTGGGTTTAGCTGTTCCGGACTTGGGACAGATAAAAAAAATCTGAAAGCCTGAATAAATCCGAAACAGCTAGGTATAAAAAACAGCTTTCCAACTACCTATACAGTAGTATCAGAAATGGTGTTTAGGTACTCTTCATTACTGGTATTCCACTCCAGATTTAAGTATACTTTGTCCCTGGCCCTCCACTGCAGATGTACCTTAAGACCTTTACAATTGGGAGAACTTTCTTTAATAACTGTATTTTTTTTTTTTTTCTTCTTTTTTACAGTTTGAAATATGCACAAGCACAGATATTTGACCAACATGAGGGAGAGGCTGGGAATTAGGATAGAAGGGTAGATCAATACCTACCTACATAGGTAACCTACCCAAGTAATGTTCTAGGTAAGTAAGTAATAGGGTATGTCTAGTGCCCCAGTACAGATAATAAGATTCAAATTTATTCGTTTGGAGCAATCTAATTGGTTAACTTTAGACTTTGGATTAAGATGAACCTATGAAATTGCTTAAACAAATTGAATTTAATCTTAAAATATGGTCTGACCACTAGCAGGTAAGAGATGCACTAAATTACTTTTAACACCACTAGGTGTTTGGCTAGGCGGCTAGGATTTTCTCTACGTTACTTTCAACTACTATATCTGGTTTTTCAAACTCCCATCAGCACATTGTCCTACAAAGCAATATGATCTTTAGGACCTTCTACTAAAACTAGATCTAGTGTTCAGTAAATACATTTTCTATGGTTTAATAAAATGGAGCAGGCCCAGAAAAATATCTGAAAAGTTCAACAATGCTCATTCCTGTGAGGAAGGTGGTGTTGTACATTAAGCATCCGTTTCCCCAAGGATTTTACTAACCTTGCCTCACAAATAATGTGCTTGTAAAGCACAACACCATCATTATTTGGAAAAGGTCATAGATGAAATGATCTTGAAAGGGTTACAGATGAAAGGGGATCATTTTCCACATATCAATTGTGTATCTATCAAAGGAACTTCTTTACCGATTAAAACCCATATTGTAAGTCTGCATAATAAATGTGTTTGCTTTCATGATATCTTTGTTTTCTTCAAGATGCATCCCCAAACTAGCAGCAGCATACTTGAGCTTTATGCCATAGCAGGATCTGTCAACTAGAACTAAAACTTATACTAAGAAGCGTTATAGTCGTGTCTACTATACTTACCATGGTCTACTCTTTGAATGGCTATGCTATGCAACATAGCCACCTTTTGTCCCAAACAGTTTACAGAATGCATTATCTCTAGTAATTTAATCTATAATGTATGCACAAGACTACAGAGCAGGCAGGTTAGTCTGAACGGAAGCTCAAATATTGAAAAAACTTACTGTGCATCTGCATAGTTTGGTTCTAATAGAAAATTCGAATAGACATACAATGTATTGGTTAGATTCCCTATGAAATAATCAAACATGACACCTTCTTTTGGTATTCTAAAGTTTTCAGCTTAAAATATATATTTGTTCAAAACTGTGTAGTACACATAACAGACCATATAAAATTTTAAGAACATAAAGACTTAACAGCTAATATTTGGTGTTTAAATTTCTAAATATAAGTAAGAAATAACATGAGTTCTTTAACAAAAAGGAACGAAAAATTAGTTAAACTGCAGACAATCTATATTTTAAAAATTAATCACATTTTGCTAGTGTTTTTAAATTTAGTTCCTTATCCTTATCAATAGAAATGACGGACACACGGGCACTGTACAATCACAAAAGCGCATTTCATTTTCTAGGCGTATTTTGAAATGCACGATTAGGATTTTGCATCATGCATCTTTATTTCAAAAGCAAAAGTCAGAACGTTCTCAGCTCATAAAATAATATAGGTAATGATGATAAAAACAGTTTTTTTATTATTATTATTTTTAATTTTTCAAACAAAAGCTTGGTTAATAAATCTTTGATGAGCTTTAGTTAGCGCGAGAAAAAACACGCTTACTAATGAGAAAAAAAAAAAATAAAATCCCATCACGTTAACAAAATACCACCCTCATACAAACCCCTTCAATCTCTACGATGCAATATGTCACACATTTTGAACTTCAAGAAGTCTTCAACCATTCATTCAAGTAACGTCGAATGTAATTCATATCTGAAAGGATAATCTTTTCGATAAACTACTGCTTGCTGATCCTGAACGTAAAATAAAAGTTCATCCTTCTAGGAATGTGGTACCTAACTGGAGATGAAAAAAATAATAATAATAATGATATTGATTTCATAAAGGTAGTTGAGTAATGATTTTTTTTATTTCGATTATTTTCCCATAAGTTGTACAGATCTAAAAACAATCTCTGTTCTATTACCAATTAATTGTTGTTGCTTGTAGCATATTCGGTGATGGTCTGTAGTCATATCAGATAAAACACATTTGAAAGGACAATTTTGTGTGACTGAGATAGTGATTCTGCAACTGTTTGGTACCTTTGAATCCTTTGATCTGTTTTTTTCTGCTCACATGAATTGGAATTCCTGTAAAATTGATTTAACATTCATAGTTTTAGTTTCCACGTAGATAGGTACATAATTATTAGATTGTTTTCCTAAAATTGTCAACTTAAAACAAGATGTCCCATTAAGCTAACAGGTAAATAGAGTTTACCTCTTTGTGCATGTACCTATTTTTGTCACAAATTATCTACCTAATATAGGTACCTAGTAAAACTTAAATGTAATTTATTTGCCGCCGTTTCATTAGATTAGACTAGTAACATAAACAGATTTTTATTTTATTTTTTTCTTACCATTAGTGTTTAATTTTTCCCACCTATTCCTTTTCCTCCAGATTTTAATCACTGAATAGCATCTGTGGACTTTCCTCTCTTTTGACTTCAGCAAGGCAGAAATTCCCTTCAAAATGGAACTGTGAGGAAAAAAAATAATAAAATAATACATAATAATTTCTCATCTGAATTCATTAGTTTCAATTATTTACTAATGTTGGTTCAATGACTCACAAAAAGGGTTACTGCAGGCCCCCCTGTTGGCCCCAAATTTAATGAGAAAATTTCCTCTATTTTTGTGTCAATTTTTTTCTAGACAATTGCAAAATCATGATTCATGATGGTACAACTGCTGCTAGTTCTCAGACTGGCAGACCATATCCAGCTCTGTCAGGCAGTCTGAGCATCAGTCGTGGAAAAATCTTGAGACCTAGGTCTCTCAGATGGTCTGAGCTTGAGTGGTAGGCATTAGATTGCCTTCCTTCAATTACCACTTGCTTACAAACTAAATACATAAGTGAATTGAACTGTATGCCTACTTACTTTTCAGATGAAATCCTTTATGATTTCTCACTTCTGTTCTCTTTACATTTTCATTGTTAGTGTTTAGGGCAGGTGGATATGCAGGTCATGGAGGTTTGAATAAGAAGAAACCCAAGAATATGTTCCCTGTCACATATTTGCTTGATATCATTTTCTTGTCAGCTATGGCAAGTGAGATCTTCCTGCTCCACTGCTGAATCTTTGAGATTTTTTCTGTTCTTGATAAAGTATCTCACCATCCAGCCCACATACCTAGAAAAAACATTAAATGTATCAGGAAATGAACAAACTATCAGACACTATTATTCTGTAGTGGATGACAGATGCTTTGCAACAGTGGCCTGTTCCATGAACAACTTTAAAGAGCTTTTCTACCACATCCTGCTAGTGAACAATATTCTCTTGGTGTAGAGTTTCAACAGTGAAACACAAGTAAAAGTGTTCTGTCTAGGTTTTTTCGGACATGGCAACTTACGCTTTGTAATTCCACAGAATGAAGAAAGCAATCAGCAGAATTTAAACAGATTAGACTGAACTTCCAAGAAAATATCCACCAAATGTGACCAAATCCACCAATATCGCAGATTTGGGATTTGGCTGAAAAATATCAAATATTTTTCGAAAGAAATTTGAATTTTTCCCGCTTCTCCCGGTTGAGCGTATTTTTTTTTTCCTTCGATTTTTTTCCCCTTAAAGCCGCGTTTACATTTTTTTGTGTTGAATTTTGTCACTTTGGATTTTTCTTTTATTCCAGAATTTGAAAATTTTGGATATTAGAGATAGGTAGTTAAATGTCACTGGTGTTTTTCATGCTTTTTTTTAGATTCTTAAAGTTGCTAAATCATACTGAAAGTTCGATAAATTAAAATAAATATTCTACGACGTTGAATAAGCCTCACTATTGAAACTCAAGTCCACTTCTCTTCAACCTCCTTGAAAAGCGCGGCATTTTTTGACAGCCATCTTTTTGAACTCTTCCACGGGGGATAGCCATTGGATTGGTTCATTAAAAGGGTAATCAGGTGAAGGGTTAACTGCATTTTGGTGCATTCTAGAATGCATTTGGTTTACATTCCAATGAAGGTCGTTCAGGATGCAACTTTTAAGGCGCGTTTACAAAATCAGTTACGCGACCAATTTCGTTTAGTAGGTATTTCCTTGCTTTTAATTTAAAACCTTTCTCTCTTCTTCCTCTATCTTCTTTTCTTTGCACCTCTCTTAGAGGTACTGTACCTAGGTAGTTTTTACTCTACAAAATAGTATGTCCCTTTTTATGTAGGTATCATTATAGGTAAATATTATAATGTAGGTAGGTAATTAATTTTTTTTTTTTTTTTTCACAAAACATCAATAAATTGTTATTTACCTAAACTACCTAGCCATATTACTTTTTTTTTACTTTATATCAAATATTTATTTTTTTCTCCCAAAATGTTTATTTCTCTCCAAAGTTGCGAGGAGGTATTAAATATACCTAAATAGGTAGGTTTTAGTAAACTACTTAGAACGCATCTGATTTTAGCCTTTTTTTTTTGAGAAAACAAAGAGTAGGTACCTACCTACTTCTGCAAGGAGAGGATTAGGTAGGTATGTATATGTAAACTAGGTAATACACCAAGTACCTATTCTAGGTACAGTATGATTCGATGATGGCGTATTACCTAGTTTACATACCTAATCCTCTCCTTGCAGAAAATACTCTTTATTTCCTCAAAAAATTGTTCGATCGAAAAAAAAAAAAAAAAAAAAACCCTTCCAGAAAATACTCTTTATTTCCCCAAAAAATTTTTCAAAGAAAAAAAAAAAAAAAAAAAAAAAAAAAATGAAAAACTTTCAATTAAGCAGGTAATTTATTATGCTTATCTAAGTATTTGGCAACCATCAAAGGGTGATATCAGCAATGATGTCTTTTTTGCCAACGGGCAAATCCCGGAAATTGATTTTTTTTTTCTTTGTAATCCTATAAGTACCTATGAAAAAAAAAGTAGGTAGGTACCTATCCATATTTAGGACTACCCATAGCCAACCAACCTGTACCATACTGCGCTTATCAAAATTCTAACTAGAGGTATGATGTAGAGATTGTAGAGTCAAATTTTGTCCTTTTTTTACAATAATATTAAGTATCACTTGGAAAGGACCTCAAATTAATGAAAAAAAAGGAAGATATTGATGAGTTTTGAAAGATTTTGAGTTGTCTATAATGGATTCGTGTAAAGATATACTAGGTAGTGCTTGCTGGAACTTGGCCTAGCGCACTACCGTGCACTCAGATAAGTTTTTGTACTCGTATTTCGACCCCACGCAGTTGCCCTCTAGATTCACTAGAACATAAGAACATGTTATTTCTTACATTTTATTTCTTCGGCCATAAAAATTCCCCTTCAATGAGAAAAAACCACGTGTCATGGCAAAGAAAGAACTTATAAAGAACCTAGAGGAACTTGAAAAAAAAAAAAAAAAATAATAATAATAATAAATAAAAAAATGAAGTACCTAATCAAAGCCTAAAACGTCATTCTTTATGTCACAGAAGAACGCTTTTAAAATTAAACCCAGGAAAATTAAATCCTCACTTTTCTGATTGATATTGAGGTGTACTAGATTAAAAATTCGCGCACACTACATGTAAATATAGAAGGAAATCAGTCACATCCACCACACCTATTAGTGGAGATGTCACAATTACAATCTAATAAGTTAAGTGGTCAACTGATACACATAGGTATTACATAGATTTTGTTGTTATAGGTATAACAACAAAATCTAGGTATGGATATATTATCCAATATGAATTCATGGAAAATGATCTTTTCTGGGAATATCCTCCTTTTTTTTAATTCGAAGATAATTGTTATCCTAATAAGTAGGTACCCATTCAAAGACTTGTGTTTTCTACTATTTACGACCAATTAGGTATGTAACTTACTTACTTAGGTACTTACAGACTGCGGTTTCTAGCTTTGAATAGTTTCAGACTGTCCCTTTTTGATTTTTTCTGTTCCATTTTTCAGGATTCTCCAAAATAAGAATTGATTTTCAACCAGTTTTGTATGTAAACTTGTACAAGTTTTCAACCATGTGGGAGGGAATCGCCAATCCTCCCTTAAATTCGCCGATCCCGTTAACACGTCCCTGGCCATTACCTATAATAACATTAGAGTTAATAGAGGTTAAAACTCAGGCAAGAAGTGATAATATATAATAAGTCTCGTGTCCAAGTCTCATCTTAGTCTGAATTCTCAATCTCTCATTCCCATGTGTTCAGTGCTCACTAACGGATCGTGCGTTTCTGTTGTTGTTTTTTCACCGTGTCGTAAATTTATTCAGTAGAAAACTTACGTACTTTACTCATGTTTTAATAGTGTTTATTGTAAATAGCCTTTTTTCTTTTCCATAGTTAACTGTATTTATTTTAATTTTTCCGTTTTCTTTTTGTACAAATTTAATTTGTTTTGGTGTGTGTGTATTTTTTCTACGTAAAACTTTTTGCAAGTGGAATCCAGTTCTGCAATTTTTTAGGTAGGTTGCCAGCCACATTCTTTATGTACTTGTGTTCGGTTTACAATTTTTTCATGTATTATATTATTTATGGAATGAAGTGAGGACAACACACGTTATGAACGTTGTGTAATATCAGTGCTTGTTATTTTGGATTAGAATCTTACATCTTGTCTGTCAGTACAAACAGAGTAAACACCAATATGAAATGTTTGCACCGCAGGTACCTACCTTAGATGCGTAAGGATAACTGGTAGTCTAGGGGTCTAGATACATATTGAGAAAATTTACATGTGTTTCTGGCTAGACAACTCGTGAGATCACTGACAGGTGTTGCAAATTTACAAAATACATGATCAGCAAAAAAGAGAAATTAAATCTCAGAAAATTTCATGGGTCATTAATCTGAAAAGTGATTTGAAGTTTGCAGTTCAAAAACAGTGTGGGTACCTAAAGTTAATTGACATCTGACTCATAAGTACTTTCTGACACCTATGAAATATACGAGACCTTGTAGGTATGAACTTTACACTGCTGTGGTAAACGTATTTTTCTGTTTACAGTAGGACGTTTTATTATATCCTGACCAAAGTTGGTCATGCCGCCTATCTTTAGGAAGATGACTCCTTTCTAACCATTCTCCCAAGAGCAACCGTATATCTAACCAATGGTAATTCATCAAGACCTTGAAACGAAAGTGCCATTTTTATATTTCCTTCTGTTATATTTCCCATCGGTATCATGCGAATTCCTATTTATTTTATACCAATAGGAACAATAAATTTAATAAGTGTGGGGCCCTGAACATCATTTAATTAATAATCATGTTCTAAGCCCAACGCTCGGATTTTTTTTTAGCCATTCCGGCGAATTTGTGTCGCTCTATAAACAAAAACATTCATCAAGAATTCTTTGAAAAAATGTCTCCGTAACGCAAGGCCTCATACGATATCTGTGATTTACCACACACAACACACCTACATCTGACGTTCATGAGACGAAGATGAAAAATTAAATCTCTTAGAATAATAATGTAAAGCAAATACAAATGTATCTAATGAATCACCTTTGATAAAAAATGTTTACATTTTCTCTGAAGACACTTTGTCTTGTCTGTGATTGACCACATGCTATGCATACGAAATAAAACACATTTGTGTGGACACATAATTTACACATTTTCAAGTTCACAAAAAGGCAATATATAAGCTGTGAATGAGTCTGGCCTAGTGCTTAGTAAATCTAATGATCACATCCCACAGACTACAGACAGAGTCCCTAAGACATTGACTCGTCAAAATTGTTTATTTATTCATTAGATTAGGTGATAGTTTCTTAATTAAACACCGTTCTGGGATCTATTAAATCATTCTAATATTTGTTTACTCTGAGATCTGTAATTTTTTGACAAACGGTTTGTAAGACCTCGTTTTTTACAAAACACCAATTTCAACTTCGGTAGAGTGCCAAATTTTGTTTCCGGAAATCCGTGAAACGTTTGCCTATATCCAAGAATAGGTTTTACCTGATCCATCAGCGGTATTATAATCCCTCATTCATCTAGAGTTCGAGAACTAGCCATAGGGGATTTATAGGCAGCTCGAAGGGTCTAAGGTTCCCTGTTTTTAGGGTTTTGATGACAGATAAAAACAACAATTTTGCTATGCTCATAATTTTAACAATTATTTGCCCCACCCCTCTTTACATCTGCGGGTTCTAATGCCCATTACCCATTAGGTAATGTTTTAATCACACTACTTCCCTACCTATAACATTTTAAGCTGAGAATAATTTGTTATTTTGTATGTACCTACCTACCCCCATGTTGGAATTTATTGTGTTGTAACATAATTCAAATACATCATGTATCCCTCCTTATCACACTTCAAAACACGTTGGTTTTCTATGACAAATTAAGTCGTCATCTCTATCTGAAATTCAAATCAGTGTCCGGGGTCTGAAATCCCCAACTGTGAATATTGTAGAGAGGACAGAATAAATTATCGATCTCTTTTGTACGGTGAGTCACACGAGAAGAATCTTGGTACCGGGTTTTGTATTACAGTAAACACGACTATTGTGTACAGATTGTACTGTATCGTCAATTTTATCAGTATTGAATACCGCTGATACCAACCGGATAGGGGCACGAGGTTTAACACTGGATTAATTCTTGCAGATAAACATTTGTAAACTCAACATGTGTTGTGATTGGAAGCCAGCTTCAAGATCAGCCTCTGTACCTCATGACAAAAATTAATAAATTATATAATGTAGTTAGTTATCTTGATAATGTAAGTAGAACATGAACACTAGTGGCTAGTGGGTATTTCTCAAGGCGTTTTCCACCACTTTGCCCTCAGAGCACTATTTTTATGGCCAAATTATCGAATAAATATAATCATAAAGTTCTATTTCTTGGTTTGAATTCTATTACCATTGTTTATTTTCAAAGATATATGGTGACTTCTGAAATCTTTGAGTGGCAAAAAAGTCCAGTCGAAACGGCCAAAAGGGTTAAGATAGATCGGATTAACAAAGTGCACGGTTTTTGCATGATACCAAGCCGTTTTGTGACCTCAAATTCTGTGTGTCCCACGCGATTTAGTGTTGTGAGGACCCACGTGAGGAAAAAACCATGTTTATAAGAACTTTCAATAAACCGGAGTCCAACACACATCCTTGTGTTTCTTCCTTACATTTTCCAGAAAAAAAGAACGTACGTACCTACCACTCCTAAAATAAATAAACAAACTCTTGGCTAAAATGTATAATCTAGTAGGTACGTACTAGTACTTATAAGTAATTGTAGGTATCTTCGTAGTGCATAGCCAGTTATTAAGCAATTAACTGATAAAATAGGGAAGAAAAATAGTCAGGACAATTTTAACTTTGTTGAATTGTTATTCATTTTGTCCTTTCCTCCAATTTTCCCGCTATATTTCCACAGATATTTTCATGAATATTGGACAATATTGATATTTATTTCCTTTGAAACAATTAGCCCTATTTGTTATTTGATTGTTATGTGGACAAGAGACTCATCCCTGTTTATTTTATGGGCCGATATGTACGTTCGCCGTTCGTGTTGTTAAATTGTTAGCTTTGGTCTCAATTTGTCTCGTCTTTGAAGTCACGCAAGTGGTGATATAATGTTTCTAATTGCACGAGGTAAATCTGAGCTTTGATGTCCAGATGTCCTAGTTTTAGGCTTTCCCAAATCAATGACCTATCAGTCCCTGCTGTCATGTAACCCATGGGAGCCGAGGCCTTAGATTAAAGTCACACCAAACTTGACCAAACCCTTCTCTCTTTTTGGCTAATAGGTACTCGTATCTCAGTCGCTCCAAGTCAGAATACATCGAGAATTTGTCTATTAGTTAGAAAACAAAATTTCCTATTATTTTCAATAGACATATTATATTTACTCAGTACCGTTCCGGAGTTAGAAACGGTTAAATATCAGCAAGATCCAACGAAAAAAAAAGTTCGGCTCATATGGGGTAATCCCCATCAGATGTCCCTGAGTTTCATGTATCATGTTGTAGCATTATCACAATCAGTAAGGAACAGAAGTAGGGCAGTCCGTATCACTTAGATGCCGCGACGGAGGTTGAGTTCCTGATAAAGTCGAAGCATAATCGGTTTTGTACTTGCATTCTAAGGTGCATATCTCGTGACAGTTGACTTACTAATTTGTAACTGAGTACGAAGTAGCGACGAGAAATTTTATTTAGTTTCTGAAATTGATAAATACTTTTTGAAATTGATGAGAATAATTCATGAGGCACTCATCCTGACCGATAGTGGTTAGGTGGAAGAGATCCTTCAGGAGGACCCTGCCACTTAAGGAAGAAAAAAATATAAAGGTAATGATAAAAAAGAAAATATTGTGATACCCACAATTTCACAAATTTGTGAAGGAGCTCTAAGTTTCACCACAAATATTCCTGATTCACCTATTCCAATCGACATATCCTTACACATTGAACAGCTGATGTACGCAGCATATTATTATTCTTAACGTACCCACAACTAGCACTAGATACTTAGGTAATGTAATAAGATGCTATGACCATAATTTCCATATTAATCACTATAATTTCAAGGGAAGCGATTACCTACCTATAGGTGGCTTGGTGGTATCCCGGTAAACAGGTGGGCGTGAGTTCAATTCTAACCGAGGCATGAAATTTTATATTAATTTGTATATGAGGATTCGACCAGGGTGGTACCCAGGATTTTAGCGAAGGGGGTGCCTATAGGTGTCTGTGATTGGCGTAATAGCTTAGCACCACACATAAAAATCCCACCTGCCAGCCTAGTTAGCTTAGTTGGTAGTGCGTCTGCCTTGTAAGCGCTAGGCCGCGGGTTCGATTCCCGCCCGGGGCGGATTTTATCCTGATGGGATAATGTTCGTTCTCGGAAACGGCTGGCTTTCTCCTATCCTGTCTTCCTTCTCTCCTCGATTTCGGGACGATAAGACCATAGCAGTTAAAGTTCCCTCTGTCAAACCTCTTAAAAAAAAAAAAAAAAAAAAAAAAAAAAAAAAAAAAAAAAAAAAAAAAAACACCAACAACAACAATTTTTACAAACTTTTTTTTTTTAAGAACTTTTTCGTTCGATAGTGTATTATCCTACCTACTAACAATTCTTTGAGACATTTGAGTGTCTTCAAATCTTTGGGGCGCTAGGTACTTAAGTGCATACTTTTTCATCCACCGAGGACATAGTTTAGTATCATTGGTTTATGGTTAACTTTAGGAGAGGAAAGGAACTTTGTTGGACACGTAGTGACAACAGGTGTAGGTACCTATGAGTAACTGTATGTACCTAAATGTGATACAATGATAGGCATCTACGTGTTTCTTCTTCCTTTCCTCGTTCTTCTTTCCTTTCTTTGTAACGTCAGTATATACTCACGTACAAAAATTTAAGGACAGGACAAGGACTGTGATGGGACCCTATAGATTTTTTTCACTATCAACAATATATCTATTGAAAATGGAGCTAATCAGAAAACCAAACGCATGAGCTTTTAGCTGACACTAGAATAATAGAGAGAGAGAGAGAGAGAGAGAGAGAGAGAGAGAGAGAGAGAGAGAGAGAGAGAGAGAGAGAGAGAGAGAGAACGAGGAAGAGGAAGAGAAAAAGAAGGTAAAGGTGATAAGAGGAAGAGTGAGAGCAAGAGAGGAGAAAAGAGGGAAAGAGAGAGAAAGAGAAAGGCGATAGAAGAAACAGGGAGAGCAAGAGAGAGAGGAAAAATGGGAAAGGTAAATTTCCAGTGAACATCAGGTGTATAAAAAAAAGCAAAATAAAGTGCACCTGAATATCCCCAGGGACATTCATTCCTCATTCTCATTCTCCACTTAAAAAGTTACTTGACACCCCTTTCCTCCTTTCCACTACAAAGGAGAAAAGTTATGTGGTTTTCATTTGGGGATTTGGTTTGTTTGTTTGGTTCCCTACCTTATTGGTTTATTACTTTTTGCTTACCTCGTGGTTTTATTTACTCGGGGACCCAGAGTCTGGGTGGCCGAGTGGTTAGAAGCCCTGACCCGGAGGTCCTTGGTTTGAATCCCGGCCCGGGAAAGAAATTTCCTATAGGTACGTTTCCGTTCTCCAAGAGGTAGGAATGGATGTAAAAAAAGTATTCTTGTACTCTCACCTACCCAAGATAGATTAAATGGGAAATGGGAGGGTGTGTAAGTAGATCAATAAAAAACAGCCTCCCTCTCCCTCCCTTTCTCACTGCCTCATCTATTTTCCCTCCCTCATTTTAAGTAAGTCTTCTATTGTCTTTTACGTCGGCAAATTACGCATGGAAAAAATCTAGATATGTAAGAACATTTTTTTCCCATTGGTGTTGGCCTTAAGGGCCGAAGCCAGGGTAGGGTGGTAGGTAACTAGGTCATGTAGGATTGTAGGGGTAGTGGGTAATGGGTATAAGTCTAGAGATACTGACGCCTAGAACGAAATTTAGCAAGTGGCGTGTGATAATTTATTACCGTAGACCCCAGTATTATGCTCTATTATGTAGCACAGGCAGTGTACTTTGAGTAATTTGTAAGTAATGGTAATTTCATCCATTAAAGTTTCTCTCTATCTGGCTTTCCTTCTCTCTTTCTCCTCCTATCTCCTCTTTTTTCTGGCTCTCTCCTTTCTTTCCCCTCTCCTTCCTTCTATCTCCTCTCTCTTTTGCTTCCTCCCCTTTCTCTCTCTCTCTCTCTCTCCTCTTCTCCCTTCTCTTTCTCCTTGTCTCTCTCTTCCTCCCTCTTCCGCCTTCCTTGCTTTTTCTGTTTACCTCTCTCCTTTCCTTTCTTTGTATCTCTCTCTCCTCTTTCTTCCTTCCTCTTTCTCTCTCTTCTATTTCTCTCTCCCGCCTTCCTTCCTGTTTAACTCTCTTTCTTTGTATCCACATCTCTCTCTCTCCCCCCCTCCCCCCTCTCTCTCCCTCCCTCCCTCATCCCTCTGGGACTGTGGTTCACTTCTTTCTCTAGGCACTCTTCTAGGACTTCTATTGTTCTTCAAACACTGACTAGAAATATAGACACTCTAGAAAGACTCTCTAGTCTCCAACGCTGGTTCTCCATAAACTGCCGTTAAGAGGTAGAGATTTAGGGCCACCTACATCGAACGTGTCCTTAGAGAGCCAATAAGTATATACTTTTACTTATTTTTATTCCTGAGAAGATACTATACCTACACTTCTTCATGTGAACTTCCATCGTCGCAGAAACACAACAAATGTTGAACCAAGTGTCATACTAATATCGCGAAAAGGTCGTGTGAAAAGGTCCCCTTGACAGGTCAAGTTATAGAATTCCTCTGAGATAGGTCAACCAAATGTAGTCCGCCTGCCCGACAGAGCGGTAAGGAACTTGGTCTGGCGTACTGCCGTTCGCTCTGATTTGGATGGATTTTTTCATGAGGCATTAAAACAGTTTGAGGAACTGAATGAAATTTCAGGAAAATAGTGATAGTGGTAAAAGCAGAAAGTACTATTCATCTCACCATTTTCGGGTTTAAATAGTAGAGGAACCAAAGGCATTGTATTGTAGTTTTGCCTTCCTCTGCTTTGACTCTTCTTTTTTTTTTGAGATAGAAAAAGATAAGCGAGAGAGGAATAGTTTTGAAAAGGTTCTGACAGCGGCCACCTTTGGTTCAGGTGTCCTACATAACATTCGTTGTTTCTGTCTTAACCTCTGAAGAAAAATATCTTACTCAAACTTTTGTTGTTTCCTTTATCAAACAGAATTCCACATGAACTTTTGCCGTTCCTGTGATAGTAGAAAAGACAAAAGGACATTATTTATGATCGAAAATAATGTACTTGTTGACTTGTTGTTACACTCAGGTTTATTCAAATTGTCAATTACTATAGTAGACCTATGGAGTGTTCTCTACAGTGATTGGGTCGTTTTAGTTTAACGAGCTTGTATGTAGTATGTACATACGTTTGTCATTGAGAAATCAGCCGTCTGTCAGGTTACCCAGCATTTGAGGCTGAAATAGGCATGGAAAGTTCCTTGAGCCATCGGTGATAGCACGTTGATGAGAAGAGTAAGTAGGTACAAATTGTTGAGTGAGTTGAGTAGATTGAGTTGAGCAAGAAGTAATGTTGGGTGAATATCGAGTGCGAATCCATTGAGTTTTCTACATCTTGATTAATTAATTTGAATAAATTGCAATCAAAATCAGTGCAGGACTAAGAACTAGGAGAGAATGTATAGTTTTTGTATCAACAGGCTTTTGTGTTTCCAGATTGTAAATAAATTTCCCTCAAACAGAAGTTCTTTGTCATAATGAGAAATAAGACCTATAGGTATTGCCAGCCTAGTTAGCTTGGTTGATAGCGCTTCTGCCTTGTAACCGGTAGGCCGCGGGTTCGATTCCCGCCCGGGGCGGATTTTATCCTAAACGTATAATGTTCGTTCTCGGAACGGCTGCCTTTCTCCTATCCTGTCTTCCTTCCCTCTTCGATTTCGGGGCAATAAGACCTTAACAGCTAAAGCTCCCTTCCTCACACCTCTTCCAAAGAAGAATGTTCTTGCCTTAATGAGGACACTCCACCTTCCCCAACTCAAGCCACGCCACTGCTTGAACATTAACACATTCCCTGCTAGGCCGGATTCACACTTCACCTCGTTTTCTAATTTAGTCTCTCAAGCCGAACGCCAATATGGCTTTCCAGATTAATTTAGCCTGTAAACTAGGTAGCTCGCTGGGCAATGATTAACACACGTTATTAGTCTGGGAGCTGGTAATCATTCATTACCCATTAGTCCGGGAGCTTTCTTGGTTAATTGAGACCAATTCCTGAACGGTAATCGTATGAGATAGAATTTTACTTACTTCTAGCTTTAGTCTTTATACTATGTTACTAGGTAGTATAGGTAGGTATTACTATGTTTGGTTTGGTTAGGTTAAATCTGGTCTAATCTAGATACCTAGTAAATAGAGCTTTTTGTGTTCAGTCTCAAGATAAAACGTCTGATCATAATCTGACACTTATCTGAGATAGGAATCTGTAAAATTTTGGACAAAACGGGTTAATGATATGCTATACAGTAACCTGAAATTAGGCACTACTAGGTTAAGTGGTACCAAACGGTTTCTGTACAATAAACAGAAGATAGCAAGATAGAGAATAGAATGGAATGGAATATAATACCTTATTTATACTGATAGGATGTGACTGAAAAGTCCCTTTTCCCCCAGCAGAGAATGAGAAGTATTAGGTACATAAAAGGAAATCAGTTTCGGAAATGTAATAGAATTGGCCAACCTAGTTAGCTTAGTTGGTAGTGCGTCTGCCTTGTAAGCGCTAGGTCGGGTTCGATTCCCGCCCGGGGCGGATTTTATCCTGATGGGATAATGTTCGTTCTCGGAACGGCTGGCTTTCGTCCTACGGCATAAATTAAGTTAAGGTTCAGCCAGCCTAGCTAGCTTAGTTGGTAGTGCGTCTGCCTTGTAAGCGCTAGGCCACTGGGCTCGATTCCCGCCCGAGGCGGATTTTATCCTGATGGGATAATGTTCGTTCTCGGAACGGCTGGCTTTCTCCTATCCTCGATTCCCGCCCGGGCGGATTTTATCCTGATGGGATAATGTTTGTTCTCGGAACGGCTGGCTTTCTCCTATCCTGTCTTCCTTCTCTCTTTGCCAGCCTAGTTAGCTTAGTTGGTAGTGCGTCTGCCTTGTAAGCGCTAGGCCGCGGGTTCGATTCCCGCCCGGGGCGGGTGATGGGATAATGTTCGTTCTCGGAACGGCTGGCTTTCTCTCCTATCCTGTCTTCCTTCTCTCTTCGATTTCGGGACGATGAGACCATAGCAGTTACAGTTCCCTCTGTCAAACCTCTCTCAAAAAAAAAAGAATAGAAATCAGAAGGATTATTGATATTTTAATCAGCTTTCTAGTTATGTTCGGTACCTATATCTAAAAATCACAGTAAATGCTTCTAGTTACTAGTAATGCCTATAGAAATTAAAACAACAATTTAATTGGTCTAAGAAAAGAAAACAGATCAGTCATATTCCATCTCGGAACAATTTTAACGAAGAAGTCGAGGTCTACTTAACAACCTAGAAAAATAGCTCGCCTATAAGTTGAAACTTCTAAATCTTTCTATAGCACAAGTACACTGTCCCCCTTTTCTAACATTATTCTATGATTTGCCTGAGGGGGTCTCCAAGATTCCATGGCCCACAAGCACTTGGCTAGATTAGAATGGACTGAATAAAACGACTGTAATGTAGGTGCACATTCGAGATGCACATCGTACATCTTTTGTTTTGCATGTAAGCCAAGTTCTCCCGAAGTAGGTTTGTAAGGTAACCTGAAAAGTAAGTATAACTTCGGGACGACGACGGACGAGAGTAGGAAACTTTTACTTTGGAATAAAGTATGTGTAGTTGTTACTTTTTATCATCATCTTACTTTTTATAATAGTGTGTTTCTAAAGTTGGCCAGTCTTGGGCAGTAAATGTATTAGGTTGGGATGTTTGTGGTTTTTTTCGTTACTTGAAAATTGATCATTGATCAATGTGATTGATGCTTCGGAACTTTCATTGAGTTTCATTGAGTATGGTGCTGTGATTAAGAATGTAAAGATTAAGTACTAAGTAAGTATGAACATAAATTTTCTTTTCCCTGTTTCAAATTTGTGATCACAATTTTCGACACTGCTTAACCTAAATGACCATAATTTTCGACGTTATTTGACTTTCATTCGGGATCGATATTAGTGTATTCAAAGTTTTGTAAAACAGTAAATCCTATGCCGGATTTGACTGATTGATTGTTTCTTTATCAACCTATCAGAAGTTGTTGCTATTTGAGTTCTATTTAGCCAATCGGAGTGGAAGAACTTTTGGTACACCAAGTCCTCGCGAAGATGCATTGTTGACCTGTGTGCATACGTATAAAATAATCTTACAATTGAAATAAACCATGTATTTGGTTTTGCATACTTCCATTGCGATAATGCTATAGAAAGGAATAGTATTGTTCTCTAGTTCCCAGGCTTGGGAGATCATTTGCTCTTGAAATGGTGATGTTCTTATGCTTATTTATGAATCAAATCCTAACCTAGTACTCTACTACACATGATAAGCGATGCTTGGGGATTACACACGAACATGAATGAGAGAAATTGATATTCGCTTCAAGATCTGCTGAATATTGAATCGAAATATCGTCCGTAGAGGAGCATAAGGACACGTAGTTTTCTTGAACATGCATTGCAAAAATGTAGGAACTATACTGTGTGTCTTCCAGTTACCGCTTCTTTTTTTTTTACCAACAAAATCCCAAGACCTTAGAGACAACAATGGTTCAAATCTCAGAAGAGACATAAAAATTTCAAACAAAATTCGTAAAATTGTGTTCAAACAAATTGATTCCTTTATTAGGTTGGTCGGTTTTGAGAAACCCTTTCTCCTGAATTTCTAATTGAGGTTGATAATTCCTTTATTAGGTTGGTCGGTTTTGAGAAACCCTTTCTCCTGAATTTCTAATTGAGGTTGATAATTGATTGATTGATTGATTGATTGATTAACAAATCAACGGGTAAAACCCATGTAACCCATGGATTTGAACTTGGGCAGTTTCGCTCCACAAATGACCATTCTATTTTTGCTAGTATGCTAAAACAAACAAACATCACAACTAATGCTAAAAACAATATTAGAAAACTCCATGAGAAATGACTGTGAGTGTGAGAAATTCAAATTCAGTTAGCACGAGCCAGTGGCGGCTCGTGGTCAGATGAAGAGGTGAAGGGCTTTTCATAAATTTCACACACTGATCGCTCTATCTCTATAACCACAACACCTAGAAAGCTGAAATTTGGTAGGGATATTCCTTTTATGGTCTAGGTGTGCAATAAGAAAGGATTTTGCGAAAATCTAAACCGATCCTGAGATATGATCAATTTTTGATCGCTAAAATCTCCATAAGAAATACACAGGAAGCAGAGACTGCGGGAGAGAAATGTTCCGCTCTCGACCAACATTTTGATTTTCGTTTATGTTTTTAGTTTGATAACTATGCAGCTAATAGGGAGCGCGCAGCGCGACCGTTTTTTCATTATTTTCTAGAAGGTCGGCCTTTCGGCCATGCCTTTTCTACAAGTTTGGCCATGCCTCGGGATGAACTAGCGGGATTCCGGAGCGAAGCGATGGAATAAAACATAAAAACACACAAATAACATGCCACGAGCGAAAAAAAAAGATTGAGACTGATTAGCGTATATGTATAATATAATCTAATATTCTAAAATCTAAAATATTACATAGTGCATTTTTTCCGATTTTTTAAAATCGATTTTTCAAAATATCGATACTTTGGTTCCGATTCGATCTCGTGTATCGATACTTACGTTTCGATATGAAATCGATTCTGAAAATCGATACTTTTGTTTCGATTCCCATCCCTACATTCATGAAAATATTATCTTGAGAAGGGGTTTAAAACAGATCTTCACTTGAACTCGTATGAACTTGTTGTATCAGAGTACGCACGACAACAACACTGTACGCAAATTTAAGGTTGTCATGGCAACCCTAGTAATGAGAAGGGCCTGGGATGATCGCTTCACTAGTTACTGATGCAGAACAAACTATTCATTATCAACAGTTCCAAGTACTTCTTTACATTTCTAATAGAATGCGCTGCATGTATTATTAATATTAAGATACTCGCAACCTCCGTGCTATTAGAATAGCTAGGTACACTTTACAATATTAATATTATACTTTTTTTTTCATTTGAGTCATTAAATTAATAAAATTATAGATGTTTTTACGCCTAGAATCAGGTGAAGGGCCCCTTCACTCCCTTCACCTGAATAGCCGCCCCTGGCACGAGCTTGCTAGCGAAATTTCCCAATGAATACATAACCACCATCAATAAAATTTCAAACAATGTATTAGGATTACCTAAAACCTAAGTAAAGGAGAAGGTTGTCCATTTCATTGGCAGTTTTTGATGTGGAAGTTGATTTGTTCATTATCTCAGTGTGGGTTTTAGTGAGATTTTACTTTTTGAAAAGTGAAATTATACCAAAAACAATACTAATGGACTGTATTTGTTTACTTTTGATTGTTAATTGGTGTAGCATTGAAATCTGAAATTTGGTAAGCGGATGTTATGAGTCCGGAATAGTTTTAATGTGATGCAAGCCAATGTTTGAAGGAAGACCCGTAATCTCCGTCTGGTAGTTCATAGCAACCAATTTTTAGTAGAGGATATTGCTATTGGTATGTTCCATTTGGTGTTTTGCGAAAAAAAAAAAAGATTTTTATTAGGTACTCGACAGTGCCTGGCGGTAAATATTAGTGCGGACTTTGGGCGGTACAGTTCTGCAAAAAAAGTCCAGATTTTCAGACTTAAATAAGGTTGTAGATTCAGTTCAATGTATTTACTTAAGAGAAAAAAGCACCCAATAGCTTTTCTATTAAACTAATCAAACGAAAGAATGTACACACCCAACAGGAGCATTGAGCTGAGGTCTCGAGAAAAATGGACTTTTTGACCTAATAGATAACCATCATTGATTTCCTGACTCGGGTATTTATTAGCTTCGGTCGAAAATTTCCCTCCGGAATTGTGAAACCACTATTTTTCTACCCTTGTATTGGAATTTAAAATTTATAGATGTGGTAAAGCCATAAATCCCTCTCGCTGTCCCTCATAATGTCTGGGGCCGGGGGAAATCCCCCCATTTTCTACATCCAGGGTCAGATTTTTATCCCGTTTTACTTTCATTTCCCACGAGATTGTACTGAACAACGGAACTTCCATTTCTTTATCAAAATCTGATGGGAATTTCGCTGGGAAAGTCTGATCTATGGTCTGAATCTGTACGAGTTTCTATCTTCCAGATCAATCTGATAAGAGAGCAGTTTACTTTAATTTGGACTCCCATTCTTGCTTTTCATACTCTTAGGCGATAGAAGATTATCCTATTCAAAACAAAGTTTATACAAATTTGAACTTTTTAGCTAAAAGAATCAACTGTAGAGAGGCCTCAGCTGAGGTCTTGTAGGATATTTACCATTGCCTCTTCAGTTTCACGGTTTTGCTAATTTGTAGTTCCTATCTTTTGCTAGTCTTTAATCCTGATTCGCTAATCCAATCAGATTTTTAATTTTTTACTCCTTTTACTAAAAGTGGAAGTCGGGCTTTCCCTACCGCCTACCTCGCCTTTCAATTTAGCACATCCAATCAGAAGAATCGAGAATTAGGCTCAACGCATTCATAACCAGTGGTTATGAATTAACCACTCTGAATCCGTAAATTGCCAAATCCAACTGAACTAAAAACCAAGGAGACGAGTCTTTTTGACACATTTCTTTTTCACAACATAAATTCGTTGTACATATTATCTTAGCACAACAAATTATTGATTTTCACTGATTTTCCCCCCGTCACACAAATCAACCAGTGGTCAATGTCCAATTGTCCATAGCGTGGTAATTATCGCCCTTATCATTCTCACCTTATCACCAAAGAGGTTGTTCACATGTTTTTTGATTGCATCATGGCCCGAGGCGAAATCCTCAATTTTTTTCCTTCTTTTCGAGATTTATGTGTGATGTTTAGACTCTTGGACGTCTTGGAACAGTTATGTTGTTCCTATAGGTTGCAACAGGTGTCAGAAGCTTCAAACGTGTGCATATCCTTACTTGAAACATGTGTTTAAATTTTACAACTCCTTGGATTATGTGTAGGGAATGTGTGTCATGTGTTTTGAGGTCTTGTTTTTGTGGTGGGCTGCAAGTTTTTAAAGTTGCGGGCTGGTTGGGATGCAGCGAGCTGTTTTGATTCTTGCTCTTGCTCATCGATCGGTTTTGGAAGTAGACAGTTTAGTAGTCCTTGGGTTCGGATTTTCATGCAGTTTAGATGTCCTTGTAATCCTTGGCCCTTGCCAAATAGCTCAGACCCTCTTGGAATAGAATTAGCCACAAGAAGTTGAGGAATATAAAAAACCAAGAAAAGTTTTCAAAAACTCCGGGAGGGATTTTTTAGAAAAATTTACATATTTAGGAGTTTCCAGTTTCCATTTATTAATTATTCAACATTATGGAGCATAAATTAATAAATTTACATAATGGTATACTCGTCCGTAAGAGCAAATGCCTCTGCCACGAATGGGGAGAACTGTTTAGAATTTGCGAGTAGAACTGTTTGGACTTGAGGGCAAACTTCATTTTCCCACAGCACGATCTGGTTTGAGAGAAGTAGGTACCAAACGAGTTTATAAATAAACACACCAGAAGGCTTCTGCCATATTTTGAGAACGGCATGGAAATAAGGAAAGTAAAAAGAGCGCCAAAAACCTGTAAAGATCTTGATCACGGAAGAGCAAAGAGCCACATTCTGGGTAGAGCGAAGAAAAGAGCAAAAGTGAATTTTCAAGGTTACCATCGGGGTATTTGCTGAATTGAGATATTGAGAAGAGCAATGAACCAGATACCACTATAAGATCTGAGACGACCCAGACCTCAGACGTCACGCAGATCAGGTATTACAATGTTATCCTATACACCTATACCTACCAGGCTGATATGCGAGGGACCGTGGATTAGGCTACTAGTAAACGGGCAAATAGGTGGTGAAAACCCTTGCTTGGCGATGCTGTTGAAATTAATGTTGCCTTGCAAATCTTGCAATGTTGTAGGAAGGCCCACAGAATAATATTGAAGGCCCTTACTTGCCCTGCAAGAAAGGAATATGACCCTGCAGTGACCCTTTTGTAAGGCTTGTCTCACATTGGAAGGGTAGACCTGCGACTTTTAGCAGCACACAGTCGCGCGACACCGCACCACCTGGAAATGAAAATGAGGACAAGCAAGACATATGGGAAAACACATTACTCGTTTGCTAGACACTTTAGGTGCACAGTCTAGAAATAGATCGATTTTCCATTATTATTTGAAGACCATTTTATATTTAAGGAAAGGGGTGTGGGATCGTGTCATGCAGAAGGAAATAATACAAAGATGTATGTGTAATATCCCTTGGCCACGTCTGATAGAGTGGGTGGGAGGGCGTGAGATATTGGAAAAGAGGAGAGATGGATTTGCTTAATCCATTTACGCTCAAATCGTCTGAGGATAATATTGGTGCGAATGCGAACCAATAGGGGTGTAGTTGACCATTAGATCAATGAGGTAAATGCCCTAAACTCCTTGGAAATCTTTGAATAGATTGAGATCCTTGAATATTGAAATTTAAGGAGCAGAAACATTTTAAGAAAGGAAACATTTTTTTTTCTTTAAAGAGGTTTGACAGAGGGAACTGTAACTTTAACTGTACTTTTTTAAGCGAATGCAAATATCAAGTTTTTTTTTAAAGAGGTTTGACAGAGGGAACTGTGACTGCTAGACCCGAAATCGAAGAGAGAAGGAAGACAGGATAGGAGAAAGCCAGCCGTTCCGAGAACGAACATTATCCCATCAGGATAGAATCCGCCCCGGGCGGGAATCGAACCCGCGGCCTAGCGTAGAAAGGAAACATTGATTTGTATAAAATTGTCTAACTTATACAGTGAAGTGTGGATTGGCCGAATAAAGTCAAAATTTCGAAACAGCAAATTCCCTTAACAATGCCAAAGATGTGCTGCGTGTCTTAATAATAATCCTGTTTTTACTGCCAGAGTGGAACCAAAAAGTGGCACTATAATCTATAATCTATCTCTTCGGATTTCTCACATCTCAAAACGAAAGCTGCACTTTTATAGAGATAAAGCCAACCAAAGTGTTGGGGTCTGTTGGGTCTCCAGCATTGTGAGGACTTTGAAGTGTTCGTTTTTGAATGCATTCTTTTCCGCTGAACTTTGTTGATTTATAGCGTCACCAGCGTAAACTCGTAAAGTAGTAAAAAAATAGTTGGAAATATGAGAATAAATTATTGCCTGCTCTAGAGATAGACAAGTTTAGGTCCACTAGTGAAGTTCTTTGAGTTACGAGGTCTATGGGGTCACCAAAACCAGCTCTAGGTGTCACAGAAATCAGGAAGAAAGGGGTATCACATAACGCATTCCTAGAAGTCAAAATAAATTGGAAGCTATATTAGTAGTAAACATTGGACTAATGAATGGATTGAACTTTAACACCATTCTGATGAAAACAAATGACTGCTACTTCATGAGAGAATTTTTCAAAAGAATCTTCTCAGTTCTCAACTCCAATAAAATTTTAAAAGTAGTCATTGATATAAGTACCTTCACTAGTGGACCTATTTAAATTATGATTAATATCGTTAAATATTATCTAACTGTAAGGGTAAGTAAATGCCATCATATAGAAGAGTCCATAAACACCCGAAAGTCTCTACTTAAACAATTTCCCTAAAAATGTCAAAATATCTTTCCGAAATTCCCTAAATTCTGCGGCCCATGGGTTCCAAATTTATTGTAAAGCTTCGTTTTAAATACTGTTTATTTAAGTAGTAAGTGAATTATTATTTATATTGTGTTTGGTTTTCTTGTTACAGGTATGTAGAATTGCCTAAATTGTCATACTTAACAATGTCTAAATTGATATCCAACGTCGACCATGGTAAGCATACTAGGTATGTACGTATACTTATTTCCATTATTGTTTGGGACAGAAGGCACATTGTCTTTCCATGCCTTCAGTGCATTAACTTTGGGATCTATTCCAACAACCGTGAGTTGCACCAACACAATTTCCTTCCTAAACTCTGATACAGCAATCGATATAGTCGCGCGGTATAACCTCTCCGGTTTTGTCTTTCTAAACAAAAGAATTATTGTTTCTGGCGTAACCAAACACGAGCGTCCCTATCAAGATTTACGAACATTATTATTAAGTGGATTAAAATATTAATATAAAAACCTTCCTATTTACATACTTGGGAAAGAAAATCTACAATTTGCTGCCTCAGTCACTCAAGGATCAGGCACAGATTTCAGACAACAAAAGAAACAGAATATTAGTACAAAAATGGTTACTTGAGGATCAAAATAAGGAGACAATTATGAACCTTTTAAAATAAGAAATAAAAAAGGGAAAAAAGAAAAAAAAAAAAATTGAGGGGGAGTTGCAACTCGGAACAGCTTGAGACAATCATGTAAATAAACGAAGGAAGTAAGTTTTAAAAACGAGCCGTTTCATATTGGTCATTTGTAGTCGTTTCATATTCGTCATTAAGTAGCCATTTCATATTCGTCATTAGTAGCCGCTTCGTCTACGTAAAAAGGCAAGTTTAGAATTACGATTTGTTCGTTTCGTTTGTTTCATCAAGCCGCTTCGTCTACGTAAAAAGGCAAGTTTAGAATTACGATTTGTTCGTTTCGTTTGTTTCATCAAAATTCTCGAACGATTAGTCCGATTTTGATGAAATTCGGTGAACAACTTTGATGAAGGTGCTCGCACTGCAGACTGCTCATTCTGTTTTGGGCTCAATCTAGCATTTGGGTTGGGGCCGCATTAATTGGAATTTGTCATTTGTCCATGAAGGATAAATAATCATCTGAGTTCTCGAAGATTTTAGAATCTAGACGAAACTTTACTAACAGGCCCCAAATTGAGTGCACCGCGACACGTGTTCTTCCCGTGTCTTAATGTAGCGTGTTCAAATAGATACAGTTATATCTTGCAGATGCATCAGTTTGTCTTGTCACCCAATGGACCGAAATAGAATGGGGGTAGACCATGCCTTATATTACTGCTAAGGTCCTGAATACCTTGTCATCAGATGGGCGATAAGAGACACAACACTTTCTCTTTAGGTGCTGAGTCAACACGAGAACACCAGAAAAGTAACCCGTTGAATTAATTGCACCCTTTAGGTAGGTGCTGAGTCAACACGAGAAAAGTAACCCGTCGAAATACCTATCTGCGTTCGAAAAACGACTACAACGAGTTTTTTTTGTCGACGGTGGACATCGAACCCGGGACCTTCTGCCAAGCAAGCGCGTTACCGTGCCCCCCCAAACTGCGGCACTATGCCTGAATCCTATTAATAGATGGAGATACATTTTCTCTCTCCACACTTTGGCAGGCTATTTCTGTACCCTAGAGACGGCAGCCAAACCGAGTGAGATGAGAGAGGGTGAGAGAGAGAGAGAGAGAGAGAGAGAGAGAGAGGAGAGAGACATGAGAGGGTGAGAGAGAGAGAGGGAGAGGAGAGAGACATGAGAGGGTGAGAGAGAGAGAGAGGGAGAGGAGAGAGACATGAGAGGGTGAGAGAGAGAGGGGAGAGAGAGACACGAGGGGGTGGAAGAGAGGGAGAGGAGAGAGACATGAGATGTAGAGAGAGAGAGGGGAGAGAGAGACACGATGGGGTGAGGGTGAGAGAGAGAGAGAGGGAGAGGAGAGAGACATGAGATGTAGAGAGAGAGGGGAGAGAGAGACACGAGGGGGTGAAGGTGAGAGAGGGAGAGAGAGAGAGAGAAAGGTGTAGGCATTAATTCACCCATCCCTTGATGCCTTAATCAAAGCCCGCGGACCAGAAAGGAGGAGACGAAGAAGAAGAAGAAGAAGAAGAAGAAGAAGAAGAAGAAGAAGAAGAAGAAGAAGAAGAAGAAGAAGAAGAAGAAGAAGAAGAAATGAAACTAGAGAAATCAGCAAATTCTAATTTAGCAAAGTTCATACACCTTGTCTGGGTCGGAATGGCAGTCGAGTCGAACTCATTAAGCAAAAAAATTGGAAACCAAAAAAAAAACTTAAAATTACCAAAAACATAATCGCACCCGAAATAAAGAAATCATCACAAAAAATCTTTGCAGAA
>NW_007378268.1:0-85846 GCF_000475195.1 Diaphorina citri | reverse complement strand
TTGTCAAAGGGAGACCAGTTTTTGGGAGAAAATTTTCTTTTTTGGCAGCGGGTGTTTATCTTCAAGGAGGTAACCGGGAAACTGTGAACTGCTATGGTCTTATCGTCCGAAATCGAAGAGAGAAGGAAGACAGGGATAGGAGAAAGCTACCGTTCCGAGAACGAACATTATTCCATCAGGATAAAATCCGCCCCGGGCGGGAATCGAACCGCGCCTAGCGCTTACAAGGCAGCGACCGCACTACCACTGAAGCTAAACCTAGGGCTGGCCTCCTACCCATTCTTGATTGCTCTCGAATCCTACAATCTTGCCTACTCTCCCATCCTACCATCTTACTCTCAAATCCCTGAAACAATTCAAACCACAATCTAAGGAGCGTTCCTTGTTTATAAAGTCCCTGACATTTTTCAAGGAGTGTGCCTTAAAAAGGAAGGCAATGCATTGCCACCATCTGAGTTTTAAACTCGGTTAGCGTTTAAATCTTGAATTAAGCAATCCCATTGGTTACTTTCATACATTTTAGCCAATCAGAGCGCCTGGTTACAGGGTGGTATAGAGATTTAAGACCATTTTTACACTGCGGGAGTAAAGGGAGTTTTCAATCTCATTCTGGCAGTGTAAACAGGGTATATTCTAGTATATGTAATATGTACCTCGACCTGGAAATAGTCACCCGTTCAGAAACAAACCACGCCCTACAGGGTGGTATAGAGATTTAAGACCATTTTTACACTGCGGGAGTAAAGGGAGTTTTCAATCTCATTCTGGCAGTGTAAACAGGGTACATTTTATTCTATAGGTACATATATAGTATACCTCGACCTGGAAACAGTCACCCGTTCAAAAACAAACCACGCCCACCGTTGTCGGGCACAGACAACAACCCAATAGTCAGTTGCCCAGAAGAAGCCTAAAAACTAGGCGAAACTCGAGTCGGTGAATAAAACACAAGTACCTATCTAATAATAATAATATAAAAGGTAAGAATAATGTTGGTACCTACTTAACAATAGTAAATCATCTGTATTGGACTCAGGAAAAATGTTCCAGATTCCATACAAGATCTTTATCAGTTTCAAAGAGATACTGAAAGAATAGAAGAAATGCCAGAAGCCACATGATTAGAAGAGCAATTAGCATTACAAATAGAAGAAATTTAATGAGTATGGCTATGAAACATCGCTAGGAAACAAGAAAGAAGAAGCATATGAAGAAGAAGACCGAAATGATGATGAAGAAAAAAAAGATGCAGCAGAAAAAGATGAAGAAGAGGCCGAAGAAGAAGACCAAGATATGATAATAATGAAGAACAAGAAGATGGCGAAGAACAAAAAGAAGAAGAAGCAGCAGCAGGAAAAAACGACAAAGTAGATACAGGAAAAGAAGAAACAAGACGAACAAGCAGTAAAAGAAGAAGAAAAGGGGAAAAATGTACAAACAAATTATGCTTTCTAGGAAAAAAAGATCAAACAAGTTATCCCAGAGAGAGATCTATGCTTTCTAGAAATCAAAGAACAAGTTAAACAAATTACTTATGCTTTCTAGAAAAAAGATCAAGAACAAGTTATCCCAGAGAGAGATCTAAAAGAAACACCTGTCCTGTGTACCTGTCTCAGTGAAACATCTGCCACATAGCACGAGCTACTTCATCATGAGCTTAAGGTTTCACCGACAAGCTGCACTTTTATGCGGGCAGCTCTGAGTTGCACCGATTTTATAGAAACCGTCCCGGCACGGAACGGCGGTCCCGGTAAGAAATCGAAGAAGTAAATTGAAAATAAACAAACAGGGGTGTATTCGAATTGCGCCGATTTTATAAGAAAAAGTGTTAAAAATCTAGTTGGGTTAGGGTTAGACTGCGTGCGAAAAGAACATTCGCAATTGAGCAGCTTCCTGTGAGTCATAGGGTTAGGTAGCATACAAAAAGAATTTTGAGTGAGCCCTTTTGGGAGTTACAAGGGTAATATGTACAGACCTATGTGGGAACCGAAATTTCCGCCACTGCCAGGATTCGAACCCGGCACCTTAGCCCCTCGCGGTGCAGTCTGATACTGTCCAGCTGCACTCAAGAAACCAGAAGTAGCACTTGGGATTTACTTCTTTAAGTAGCACTAGAAGTAACGTACACAGTCAGGTCGGTATAGGCACTGCGAGTGCAGTTATATGAGGAATTCTAACATTTCCAACTAACAAGTTGCATTTCTCGTCCACAAATCCTATCTTGTCGTCTTTTACACTAGGCTACTTGCTACATTCACATCTAAGATTAGTCGATTGCGGGTTCTTGCAGTTGAGTCTAGTATCCGATAGAGTTCATCTGTATTGGACTCAGGAAAAATGTTCCAGATTCCATACAAGATCTTTATCAGTTTCAAAGAGATACTGAAAGAATAGAAGAAATGTTGGTACCTACTTAACAATAGTAAATAAGAGAAATTCAAACTATCGACTTTTCTTTTTGGTATATTTTTGCAGTACATAAACCATAGCCTGGCACATACTTATAATAAGTAAATCAGGCTATGGGGTAACTTCAAAAAAAATTTTCCATCTATCCAAACAGCATAGGTGTCATCAAAGATATTTTTTTTTCTTCTTCTTCTTTTCTCCAATTTATTGTACCTATGACATAAATAAAAATAAATGAAGTATTTATGGAAATATTACCTTACCTACATATTATGTAGGTAAAAGTTCTTACAAGGAGGTACCCACATTGTTGGATTTAACCCCAGCACCCGGTTGACTGTGAACAGCCCTGATGTGAGGATATCACACAACGGACAAGCGGAAATGTTTGCTTGGAAATCCAATATTTTAATACTCTCTTCCTTCCTCCTCTTCCCTCCTTTCCACTCTACCTTCCTCTCCATTCCGCCTTTCTTTGAATTCGCCTCTTCTTTTCTTTCCTTTCCAATCTTCCCTCCTTTCTTCTCATTTTCATTCAAGAATAAAAGGACGTAAGAACAGTCAAAAGGATCTCATTTCGCACAAAACCTGTCAAGTTTTAGATTCAATTTCCTGACAGCCCTCGTGTTGGCGAGGAGCGGTGGAGACTTTGTCACTCCTCTGGGAGATTTAAGGTGAAATTTGAGGAGCTCTACAATTTTCTTAGCAGCGCATGTTTTCCTATTCCCAAGATTTGAAGATATCTCTTGGTAGATCGAAATATTACTTATTATTCTTGATTGTTTTGGACGGATCTTTTAAGTCAGCCACTCACTATCAGGTAGACCTGACAGGTGGACCTGATCAGGTGTACCTGTCAGGTCTACCTGATAGTGAGTGGATGGCCTTAGAAAATAAGTTGTCTCAGCTCACCTCAGGAAAGATTGGTCCTATTTTTCTTGGTGTTCCGATCACTTAGTAAAAAAGCTCATTTTAGTGTTTAGTTTAAAAGTATGTATATGTAGAAGTGTCCTCAACGGAGCATTGACCATAGTACCAACCTTCGCAGAAGATCAAGAAATTAAGCTGTGCATTTTTTCTGTGATGGTCTCGGCGAGAGTAAATGGTCCATGATCAATGGTCGCCGTTGTGGCGGCGAACTTACGGAATATTATCTCGTGAATTTCTATGATACTGAACTCGGAACCTACCGAAAATCGCGCAAAAGTTATCTTACCTGATTGTCGAGATGAGGCGGAAGCCACCCCCTTTTTAAAAAAAAAAAAAAAAAAAAAAAAAATCGGAGGGAAACATAGTTGCATATTATGGACCACATGTGAGGTTTTCACGATTCAATTCAATTCAATTTTTATTGTATAGTTTTGTCATAGTTTATGACAAAGTTTTGTCATAGTTTATGACGATAGCATAGTTTTGTCAATGCCTTCGAGTGCAAAAGGTTAAGGGAAGATATTACACTTCACCCGTTTAGGTTCCCTTTAGTTCGTCTAAAAGTGGTCCCCATTTTTACCAAACCGAACCCAGCTATACATATTTATTTATTTTTTTATTTTATTTCATAACCATATTTTACAATGTAGGAAATTAGGGGGTAGGTATAAACTTAAACTTATGAAAGTAAAATGTATAAAACAATAATAATACAATAATGCATAATAATGTAAATACATAAACATGAGTAATACCTTTATGCTTATATCGGTTGTTAAATCCATACTAAGGATCACAGGAATTTGTGATATAGAAACAAAAAAAAAAAAAAAAATCGGAGGGAAATAGGTATAGTTGCATATTATGGACCACATGTGAGGTTTTTAGCATAGTTTTGTCAATGCCTTCGAGTGCAAAAGGTTGGGAAGATGTTACACTTCACCCTTTTAGGTTCCCTTTAGTTCGTCTAAAAGTGGTCCCCATTTTTACCAAATCGAACCCAATTTGTGATATAAATACCTATATCTCAGTAGCCATAGCAAATTAGTACTAATACTACTGATACTAATGCAACGTTGCCAGCTTCACTCACCTCAGAATCTTTCTCCCAATTGCCGGCCGCCGGCCCTCCGGCAACACTGTTATTTACATGACTATTATTTACATTACTATTACTATTGCTAGGAAACATAATATTGCTATTTGAAGGCACTAGAATGTGGAGACTCCCGCCACCGGACGTGTGATTGTTGTTGGCGTTGTTGTTGTTATTGTTGGCGTTGTTGTTATTGTTGTTGTTGTTGTGGGCGGGGACGTCAGGATGGCTCAGATCGACGCTGACCGCGTCGTTGTTTGTACACTTGCGCGTCGCATCTGAGAACAGAACAAGTCGGACGATTTTTGGAAAAACTAAAAATCAACAGATAATAAACTAGTTTTGTGCTTTTACTACGTATGTGAAGAAATTTGAATCAAGCAAAACCGTTCTCAAAAGATACAAGGGCATCAAGATTCGGTGCACATGAAGAGAACATTTTGCCATAAAGAATTATATGATTGTTCATTTCATTTTCCACTTCTTCACATGCTTCTTTCTTCTCCTACTTTTCGTCCTCTTTTTCTTCTTCACTTACTTCCTCTTTATTCTTGTTCTTCTTCTTCTTTTACTCCTTCTTATCCTTCTTCTCTTTCTTCTTTTTCTTCTTCTCTATAAAATCCGCCCCGGGCGGGAATCGAACCCGCGGCCTAGCGCTTACAAGGCAGACGCGCTACCAACTAAGCTAACTAGGCTGGCCTAGCTAAGGTCTTGACAACCTATTAAATTGTTAAATATTCTTCAATACTGTAACTTGTAACATCCTTTTCACTAGGATAAAAGAAAGGGACGTTTCATTTTCCTTCGGGCAGTAGAAACAGAAGACAAGGTAATGTCTGAGTATGCTATTTTTCCTTCCCCTTTGATACGATACATCCTTTTCTTTGCTTCCTAGCTTCCTTTGTCCTTGCTCTTCTTTATTTTTTTTTTTTTTTTTTTAATTTGCATTATTGCCAAATGACAACCTTGAAAAATCAAAACAGTAGGTACCAACCTAAAAGGCTTTGAAAAATCTTGAACTTTTTGTATGTGGTTTAAAATTGGGGGGTGGGATAACAGTTCTACCCGCAACTTACAATCAGACCGCCTGAGCAGAAAAATCTTCTGACCCAGGTATCTCAGACGGTCTGTCAATTGCTCTTCTTCTGTGTTCAGTCAACAAGTAGTTTTCGTGATACTTCGTAAAAGAACAGGGTCACTTTTGAAGCAAAATTTTACGGTATATTCAGAATATTGTGAATATATTTACGGAAAATTTAGAATGTTGTGAATATTGTCATGAACACCGTTCACGTTTGTAATGCATCTTTGAATTTCACCCTGTCATACGAGAACTGAAAGAAATCCTTTGCTAAGAGTCGATCCTTTCAGCGATTCGCTTTTAGTTGAAAGTTTACTGATGTTTTCATGTAAGTCCATCCTTCTATAATGTAATAGGGTGTTGCCATTATACTTTGTCAATTACCTGTATTGTATGCACTTTAAAATAAATAAATTCAAATTCAAAGCGTAACCAAACACGAGCGTCCCTATCAAGATTTACGAACATTATTATTAAGTGGATTAAAATATTAATATAAAAACCTTCCTATTTAACGCTATTTAAACCAAATGGGATAATAACAAGATCAGAGAGAGGTTTTGTGTTTGGACAGGCTAAATGTTTACATCATGCAACTGTCACGATTTAGCTCTAGTCAAATAATACAGGGTGTTTCTGGTAGACAAAACTACGGCTACCTTGTAAGCGCTAGGCCGCGGGTTCTATTTATCCTGAACGGATAAGATTCGTTTCCGGAACGGCTCCAAGAATGGGGTTTTCTACTAACGACTGAAGAAAGCATGAAAAGGCAACGACATTTGTCTACTTGGACAAGGCATTGCCTTTAGAAGTTTAATGTGCCGCCAATCTTTGCGTTGCTTTGGTAGGTTGTAGAACACAACGTATAGGTACAGTAAAAACAAATCTCTCTGTCAAATTTTATCACTTTTACCTTCTTATTACACAATACTTATCACTTTTATATCCCTTACACTCATTACGTAATATTTACTGTCAGCATAATGCGTTATCAACAGAGCCAAGGTGGTAATGACTTGTAATTATATCAACCTACACCTACAAGTTATCAGCCTTGCAAAAGCAATCGACTAAGCTAAGCTTGATCTGGGTATTTCCACACAATGTCTGTATTATCTATTGATATGAGTTTTATTTCAACACATACCTTGATAATGAGATTAATGAGTTTTCAATCTATTGTATGGAGTTAACTTTTTTGTCTAGTGTGGGTGGAATGTGTATTAATCTAAGACTACGATTGAATTGAATTGTTCTGTCAATTCGTAGTAGGTATGTCAGTGTGAATATAATGTGGAACTGTGTATGTATCTATTTGATTATAACTTGAAAATTTTACTAGTTGGAAATACTCTATGTTGATAAGAGCTGAAGACCTTTGTAACACTAAGAGAGCCTTTGGTTAAAGAACCGATCACATTTCTTCGTTTCCTGCAGGATAAGGAAGTAAAAGCATCTAATTCGGAAAAGCAGTTCTCCTTAAATGTCAAACAAATCATACCAAAATTTGAGAATTATATCACAGTAAAAAGAGATTATAGTTCTTCATTCCATATTCAAAGTACTCAGAGATACTGGATTTTGTGCAATTCGTCGGATACTGTATACTATGGCTTCACTTTTCATAGATCACCCAGTGTCTTGTTTTGAAGTTTGACATTTGAGCTAGATAAGGTATCGCTCACACCACTATTATGATCTCACACCAGCACTTTGGCACGAGGCACGAGCTGTAAACTCTCACAACTACATATACTTGAACAGTGAATAAACCAATAAACTTTGGATAAGTTTGGTCTTTTCCTAAGAGGTTGGATAGAGGGAACTATTGTAACTGCTAAGGTCTTGTCGTCCTGAAAGCGAGGAGAGAAGGAATACAGGGTAGGAAAAAGCCAGCGGTTCCGAGAACTAGCGAAGTAAGTTCTGATAGGGATCCTTAGTGGTCCTTTTAACACCCTTTTAAAACCCTGTGAAGTTGTAAGTACATAATAGTTATTTTTAGAAAATTATATCACTTACCTAAATGACATTTGTCTGAATAAAGCCACGAGCAAGCCTGAACTTAGAGTCAAGAACAAATCATTCAATAATGAGATCTTATTGACTTTGGCATTAGTGTCTCTATTCTACAAGAATGACTTGCAAAAGAAAGAAAGGATTTGACTCGAGTAGGTCTCTGATCCTGATCCCAAGACCCAGAGTCCTTCATCTCAATTCATACAGCATAGATCTCAATGCACACGCTCTAGTTCAATTGATTATAAGATCTCAAGTGAGAAACATAGAGCCTATGTAATAGCAGACAGAACCTATATGTAACAATACAATTGCGTTTATGGCGTAATGACATGCTGATTTTCTGAATATAGCTTTGAACGATCTTCATCTGCTTTGTAATATGCTCAATATACTCATCGGGATCACTTCAGAAATAGTAAAAGCTCTTGAGGAAAAACATGGTGTAATTTACCTTTAGTTGAGATCTTCAGGATGGGGGCTTACCAAGTTCTCACAGGACTATCACAGGATTCTCAGGATTATGATTATTCAAGGATTAATCTAGATTCTAGACCTAATATGTCCTTAGCTTGATCTAGAAATGAACATGGTAAGCCCCGGCAAAAAGTCAACTTTCTCTTTTAGGCCATTTTCATCAAAGGCCATTTAATTTAATCAGGCTATTTCCATCAAAGATGAGTTGAGCACTTTGAAAATTAATTAAGTGACAGTTCTTTAATCACGGTGGGTACCAGAACTACCTACCATGTTGACGTCTGGTTTTGTTAATTTATTCGGCACAATCAGGTTTCCGTCAGTAAATCAACTTGGCACTGTTTAATTTTTGACTGCTTGTCCATCACAGTGATTCGCACAAATGGAACTCGTTTCCCTCTCGATCTGTTCACGTATCAAGAACTCCAAGAGTTGAAATCTCGAGGATATAATTTCAAAGTCTGCTGATTTCAATGACGACCACTGGACCACCTATGGTTAACAATTCGGAATGTCCATTGAGGACGATTTGTTACGCGGGCTTTGATATTAGTGACCAAACAATACCCGATAGCCTAGAAGTGAGGAGCTGTCTAAACTACGGCAAATTCGCTGACGGAAGAGGAAACCCATGATGATTTAGCCAGCAGCCTTTGAAGGTCCTGGCTGATCCAGAATTCTAGATATAAGTTTGCACTTAGCTGCTGTCATGTAGAATTTACATATTAACTGCTAGGCTTGTACTTTACTAGACCTTATCATCTAAAGCAATTTGTGTGAATAAGGGTTCTCAAGCCCACGCCCTTTGGTCCATTATTCGAGACTACTGGAATTTTGTATCATAAAAATATATTAATTTAGGTGCCATTTAACCATAGGATTTCATATATGGCGCGTCTAAAGCCATGGTTTGTCCAGCTCTGGCCTAGAAGCTTCGCGATGTGAAAATTACAACATAATGAACGTCAGTCTGCTGGGTATGTGGTCGATTTCTCACCGAACTTGTCATTGACTTTGCAGAACCTACTGAGCAGGCAAATTCCTACTGGACAATGTGGCAAATTCCTTCCAACTCCTAGCCTAGGAGGACACCTTGAGAAACCGAGCAGCCCCGAGGGCACCCGAAGACAATGGAGAGAAAACAGAACGTTGCTTTTGGTCAGGTTGATTTGACCAGGGAGATAATTTGATATCTTATCTCTCGTCGAATCTCAATGACAGAATTCCGAGAACAAAAGTACGGGGCGGAATGTATAACGAGTGTGAAAGTTCAGGCTGAATTGTGTCCGACTAAGGTTGTGATTGAAGAATGCGAGGTTGAAACTCGCTGAAATTTGAGATCCCCTGAATTGCGTGCTGTACTGGGGACTGAGATTTTCACAATCCCATGAGTATTAGGATTCATGTTGTATTCTTGAAGCTACATACATACACGTATGGTAGGTACAGAGTTTGTTGGCCGTCATGATCTTGAGTCATCATGAGAAAATTTGTCACATCATGGTCTAAGTGACCCCTGTGATTTGATGAGACTACTCCTGGCTCCTTCCACTTTCTCATATACATGGTTTTCCTTCTAATATCGAGGACCAGATAATTCTAGAGCTTGTTATGGTCTTCTGCTGACTATGTGTCCTTAAACAGGGGAGTAATGTGTCCAAGTTCTCAGTCAACTGAAGAGTGAAAATCAGTGCGAGATGAAATCCTGTAATAGAAGAAGTAGAAGGAAAAGTGAAAAAAAAAAAAAAAAAAAAAAATAATAGAAAAATAAATAAAACCACGGAGTTGTAAGCCATGCTAAATTTATAATGGCAACTGTTGGTGTTTAATATAGCAGAACTAGGTTCCAGATAAGAGTAGACCATTAATGAGATTAAACTAGAAGACGCAAGCATAGCAGTTGGTCGTTTTAAATATTTATTAGATGTGTTACCTTGATTGCACATTTTGCTATCCGGCTGAATGGGAAAGTGGCACAATTAGGACGACATTCAGGCATGTAAAATGGCCACAGTGATCTAAGAAGATCGTATAAATTGGCCATGGTAATGTGAAAAGGCATAATGAACCATCAGGATATCAGAAAGCATAAATTGCCTATCGCTATCGAGTATCGAGTCATGACTACTTAGCAAAGCTTAATAAATCTTTATCTTTCCCTTTTTCAGATCGTCCAAATAAGTACGTTATCAAAAGCTTTTAAAGTTTTTAAAACCAAAATAGACTAAAGCATTGCTGTCCAGGTAACCAGGTATCTATCAAATTCTTATCCAATAAATAATAAATTGTAAAAATAAAACACAACATTAGGCAAATACTGGTTTACATGCTATTTCCTGACTTGCTTTTAATTGTCTGTCAGCATCATCCATGTTGATGTTGCTCATCATTAGAGATAAACTTCTTGTTGTTTATTAATTCTTATCGTAAACGATGTTCAAAATGCACTTCGACATTTACACTTATAGGACTACTTAGTCAATAACAGATGAGGAAGACATCTTTTACGACCAAGATCTGAGTATCCTATATCACCTGTGTTTTCTCTCCCAAGATTTCAGATATCGCGATGTAAAAAGCTTTCAAAGTTTCTCTCATCACTGTGCTAGGTTGACCATCATAATTATTGTGCTTTGGTTATGCTAGACTTCTAGAGGTTGACCTCTCTCATCTTTCAGTCATTATAGGTTCAGATCTGGTGAATATCACCTCAATACGTCACTTGCGTATGACTGGACATCGCTTGGACACTTGTTTTAATCCTAAACCTAATATACAGAATCCTATTCTGAAGCAAAAAGATGAACGAAAAGGAAAAATTTCCATCCTCAGTCATTCTACCCAACTCATATGAAGTAGCTTTGACCGCACGCAGTAGGAGTTCCCTCGCTAATCTGAGTTTCAAGAGCCAATGTCAAGATGAATGGCAAATATGTGTACGACGTACCAGCATGTCCAAGAGAGGCAAAAACTGGTTGCTCTTTTGAATATTGAATTCAATATATTACGTAAAGTAGGCCACTGACCCGATCTCCAGTCAAGTGATCTTAGGCATGTGAATGAAACTTGAGTACCACGTCTATAAGGTCTCGATTGGATACTCCTGAGTTCCTGACTCCTGACTGCTCTTGAGAATTGTTTTCATCTCGTGTATATGTCCGTAGCGGGTGTCAAACCTTTGTAAATTTGTTAAATAGCTTTTTACTCTCCTTATCCTAGTTTTCATTCCATTATAAATTTATGTAATAGTTCTGTCAGATGCTGCGTCGTTCTGGCAAAGGAACCTTGGGAGGACTGATTGGTCAGTCTGAACCAAAAGCCAAGGTTCTAAGTATCTAAGTAGTACCTACTTTCAGGCATTCCCAAGAAACCAGGAACTTTCCAAGTATATCAAAAAAGGATGCAACTTCAGTAGGAAATTTAGCATGTCATCTTATCGATATCATTTCTTTGACCTTTTTATGAGTGTTATTTATAAAATTGTCTATCAGGAGAGAGGAGCCTGACCGTTTTCTTATCTAAACAGAATTCACGTCTAGAAAACATGCTACAAATCGGACGATAAAAATCATATAGGATTTACGTACTCTTGGAAATGTGGAAATCATTTTGTGTTACATATTACATATTAGTTTTATCGAAATAGAGCTGTGAACTTTGAACAAAGTAGTTACACAGACATAACATTATTTCTGACGAAAAGTCGTGTCATTTCGCACATGATATTCAGGGTCGTTCATAAAGCTGCTTGTGTCTCAAGTATCTCAACATCGCATCGTTTAGCTTTTTATCATTTGTAGATCAGCAAAATTGGAAATCGGTAAATCCGAATAATGGGGGGGGGGGGGGGGGCGATTGGGAATACCTATCTACAAAATGTCTTGCCGATCGACAAATATTGGCGTCGCGTCGTAGTGGGAAAGCCACACAATAAGTAGGGTAAAAAAAGCGAATCAGAAGGAAGTCTCTGAACATGGAAAAGCTCTGAAGTCAGAACTCACAAGTTCCACAACCCATAAGTAACCTCAACAGCGAAATTGATCTAGAATTCATCAGAGAGTTAATTAAAATTCACGCGAAGTAATTCAATCTTATTGTCACTCCGCGACATATGACACTTGTAAAACATGAGACCTAACCAGAAAACAATACAGTCATGAGACTTGCAATAGAATAGAGTTGTACAATGTATCGGTTTGTATAGACATGAGACTTGCAATGATGTAGAGTTGTACAATATAATATGTATCGGTTTGTATACGATAAAGTCGAGGAAACTTGATAGCAACATCATGATAACAATCGATGCATCCGTTGTATCACGTGAAATTCCCAACTTATCCAGATTGTAGAAATTTCAGCCTAATTGTTTTACAGAAACGAAAGCCAACATCGTCTGGGCGAAAACATTTTGAATTTCCTGATGAAATTTGATTTATACCGTCGGAAAAGGTCTGTCCGAAAACATCCTACACTTGATCACAAGCGTTCTTGAGGTAGTTATCCATGGTGACCCTTCTGCAAAATCTTCACTATGGACCCTTCTGCAAAATCCTTTTCCGTTTTGCTCAACCATTCCAACGAAGGGCTCCTCGAAAGAGACCTCAAGATCCAACTTTCTTCAACCATCCCAATGAAGGGCTCTTTGAAAGAGAGACCTCAACCTAAAGCCGACTTTCTCCAGATAAATAACGAGGGAAAGATTTTCCCTTTTCTCCGTGACAACTAACTACAACTCAAATAAGTCCGATCATTACTCATCTCACACACGGCAAATCATTTCTTCTCGAGATATGTGATGTTTGAAAGCTCAATAGCTCACCCAACACGCGAGAGAAATGGTTGGGTGCCTGGTAAACGATATAGGTACAGACTCTACAGAGTAACATTGCCTAGTCAATATTTTTGAAAAATGGGTACAAATCAGCAATATAGAGTACTCTAACTAAAAAGTTCGACGGAGGGAACAAGTTAGAAATCAGACAAGAATGGCGAAAATTGGCTAAATCTAAATCCTACTTGAGTTAAGAAAAACAACGAAAGAAGAAATTACCAATATCCCCAGCACGCGAGGTAACAGAAGAAAAACAATGAAGAATAAAACAGCCACAAGTAATACCAGAATTTTTGATTTCTACAGCCTCAAGGAAGTGAAAAAAAGTAAAGAGGTAATCGCCGGCAAATTTTGCCAGCCAAATAGAAACCCAGAAAACATGGCTCGTTTAGAAGACACGTATGTTAACAGCAGTGATGTCGATACATCTCATAAATCTTGGTTCAAAGCACCACCCACAGATTCACCTGTCATCGCATCTCATTACAGCAAAATCCTTACAGGTGTCCTATAGTCCTATCCTTAGTGTTATAGGTCCTTGTCTCTTCTGTTGCTTCCTCCGCGGTATTATGTTTCAATCTTATGAGAGTATCTAACCTCATTTTATGTTTCAGAAAATTACTTATATGTATTCGGTTTTGGGTTGAGAGGATTTTTTCGGCGATTTCTGAGGCCGAAAAATCAAGATTTTTGGGGCTGCGCACGGAGTGTGTCTTGTACTAGTTGTACGGGAGTTTCTTTCTGTGTTACTTTGTTTTTAACTTTCTTTCAATTTTATAAAAAATCTGAGAATTGAACCTAAGCACCATAAGTTCGATTTGTCTGGGCCGATTTGAAGAGTTGTACAGACTAGGTTATAATCCCCAAATCTACTTGAACTTTGGTTTAATCTCCTTGTTTTATCTTTAGCTCCGAATTTTTAGATATTTATATGAGAAGTGATGTTTTCGTGTCGGTTTTGTGGAACAATACTTCTATTCCATTTCAAACACATATGATGTTATGGTCAATAGATTACTTCTATTTCTTACAAAGCTTTTTCCGCATCACGACTTGGAAGTTTTTTTTGGTAGAAATCCGAGGTCCTTAACTGGTTTTTTTGTTTAATACTCTCAATTCTCTATCAAGTTTGTATATAGCTTAATGTTTGTTTGATCAACAACCTCCATGTTTGTTATCCGCTCTGATTTCTTTCGTAAACAAAACGTGTTGCCTCGGTCTCATCCACTTCTTGCCTCTTAGGTCAATCTGGGTGGTATTGTCATTTCGTGCAGAATTACAGATTCTTTCGTCTATTTCATGAACTTCACTCCACAGCCGAAGGTCTGATTGAGGCCATATTGTGGATCTTTCAAGACTAATTTTCGCCAAATCCTAATCCACTGACGTCAGCTTTTTCAAATTTACATCAACAAGTCTTTACCTCTCAAGTCTTAACCCTTACCGGCATGCAGGTCATTATTTTGACACCTCAAATCGAACACAGGTACTCCAGGTTGTGGGGCAGGGGGCAGACCAGGTACACTTTGGGCATACTTCTCCCACATTTTTATTTATTCGCCACCGTCTACATCCAGTCTAGACTTTGCAGTCTTGTTCGGATTTTAATGACTAAGCTTTTCGCTTGTTACAGTTTGTTGTCTTGGATTGGTAACTGCTTCTTCTCTTTCCTTTCCTTTTTATTGTTGTCGTAGAGTGCTCACTGCACAGAAGATTTAATTTCTCATCGTCTTTCTCTTGTGCATTGCTCACACATTTTTATTTATTCGCCACCGTCTACATCCAGTCTAGACTTTGCAGTCTTGTTCGGATTTTAATGACTAAGCTTTTCGCTTGTTATAGTTTGTTGTCTTGGATTGGTAACTATCTGATATTTGTACAGGCGATACTTCTTGATGAGACGGCGTTTACTCCGCCTGTATAAGTGAGCCACGTATCTGAAAATTAGACAAGATATTCAAAGGGTTAAAGATACAACATTACAAGGATACAAGGAGATAGTATCAGACTTTGGAAATCCTCGTCTTTGAAAATTTGAGCCGTATTTTTCTCTCCCAATTTCCTCTCTTCTGAAGCTCGCTTCAACTCTTTTGGCGTGATAGAGCTACCACATTGGATGCCACAGGACGCTGTAAATGGTTATCTGAAAGATGGGCATCTGAGTGAAATTTCACTATTTGTTTGATGAAAAAATTTCAAGAATTGAAGAGTCTGTCTCTCATTTATATTGAAAGATGTTTTCATACATGGAGTGCTTGTGGGCAAGCACTGAACGCCATAGAATATGCTTGAAAATTGACCTCAATGTTCAGTTTCCCGAAAAGAAACACACCTTTACTATTTTCAGTGTTGATAAATATGTGCCTAGGTACATAAATACTAAATAAATAAAGTGATATACCTCATGAAAGTAGCTAAGGTCTTGACAACCTCTTAAATTGTTAAATATTCTTCAATACTGTAACTTGTAACATCCTTTTCACTAGGATAAAAGAAAAGGACGTTTCATTTTCCTTCGGGCAGTAGAAAAACAGAAGACAAGGTAATGTCTGAGTATGCTATTTTCCCTTCGCCTTTGATACGATCCCCTTTTTTTTTTTTTTTTTTTTTTTTTTTTTTTAGGGGCTGGGTACCGTTGCTATATCAAGTTAATTAGGCGATTCAAGTATGGAATAATTCCATTTAAGGGAATGTAAAGGCCGTCAAGATCTCGAGATGGTTGTTGCATTTGGCAGATATAGTTGCACTAATAGACACCTATTGTTTCACTCGATTTGCACCAAATGTGTCGGTTCAGCAGCAAGTGAAATGTTAAACGGTCCCGTTTCTTCGACACTTATACACTTTGATTTGTTCGCAATCACACTGCCTCTCTTTGTCCTTGTCACTCGCAAGGTTTGGTCATTTAGTACAACGAACTTTACATGGAAAGTATATTAGAACGCAACCCTATGATTACTGATATAATGATACAGGTTCCATGCCCATGTGCTGTATTTATCTCCGAGCATTCATATTCACCTTACGTCTCCACTTGCTGTGTCAAATTTAATCGCGAACTTGTCACCTCACGATGATGTGTTTTGAATAAATTTCATATATGAATACATATTATGCCGGCTAATATATTCACGAGTGCTTGCAGTATATGCCAATCCTGAGAGACACAATAACACCCATATTTATGAACAAAATGCTGGCTCTTAAGTTCGTGCTAAGCATAGTCTCAAGGCATTTGATTGGTCAATTTTGACTTGAGAGTGATCTAAGAACGATCAATCTTGTTCATAAATACGAGTGTTAGTCTCCCTGAACTTGAGCCGGATTCTGGTTTAGATTGTTCTACAAGATCCCAGTTCTAACCTTTTCGAGCACCAAGTGTTTCGAAACGAAGATATACGGACAGATGAGATTACCTGAGCGCAATGAGTGCAATATGGAGCCACGCAATAGTGTGACCATTCTGCTTGTGTTGTTGTGCCATTTTAAGGTGACCATGTGGCTTGTGTTGTCCCATTTGTGCCAATAGAGCAGCGTCTAGCGTGATATTTACGATCCCAGGAGCATGCGCTGTAATGAAATCAGTCATTAGAATCCTCACGAAACCTGTAAATGTCACCACAGGTCAGTTGTTAGTACGAGATATTTATTATCCTTGATAGTCTAGACGCCTTGCTTCAACACATCCCTGAATCACTCTTTGAAGAAACACACTTTTCGCCGTAAATATTAATGGTATTGTGGACAAAAACGGAGAGCGTTTACTTGTGTGTTGCTGTGTAACTCCAATGGTCTCAATTTATGATTGTAGTAATATAATAAGTAATAAGTACATATTATGCATAACTTTAGGGAATCATCAATAATCATCACGCTGACAATGTAGATCACTTTGCCACAGACCACATTCTATATGCAATCCAAGTAAAACAAAACCCAGATATGAATGAATCAATCATATTGCTCATACTCGTACGTACCAATTTGAATCAATGAAACTCGTATTAATTCTACACCCATTGAAATGGCAATTCAAATTCATTGATTCCAATCGTACAATTCATATTCAGTTCACGCAATAATTGAGTAGAGTTGCGTTTACTTATTTCACTTTTTTTTTATAAAGTCAGATGGTGGCTCTTGGTTTCCTCATGTTGAATTGTTTAACACCATCAGTCCATCTTGGTGTGTTATAGTAGATACTAGGTATAGCGAACATATAGCCAGATAAACCATGGAAATAGCACACGAGACAAGACCGAGATATGTCGCTGGTAGGAGATTTTAGGCCCACGCGGCCTTCTTGGAACCAAGGAGTAAGTAATTAATTCATACATCTTTTACTTGGTCGTCCTAATCATTAGGGTTAATTTTATCTAGGGAGCAGCTACTAACAAAAAAAACCATGTAAAAATCCATAGAAACATACAGGCACCAGGGACTCCAGCTTCTGACGAAAAACATCATGTAAAAACCGGTGAAATTAAGTAAAGAATCCACAGACACATACAGGTATCATGCGAGCTCAGTAAGTATAGTGTGTTCTATTTGTAAACCAAACGCAGGTACATTAACCTGTAATAAGTGAAGGTAAGTGAAATGACCACCGGACTGCGGAGGATTAATTTGCTGATGGGTCACCACATGAATATGGTAAGTTCCAAGATGAATGGTAAGTTAGAAGATATTGCTCTAATGTCCAATGTTGGACTTTCTTGAATTTCTCGATGTTTTTTTTTTTTTTTTTTTCGATTTTGCTTAAATTCCCATTTTGGGGTTTTTTTAATTTTCCGGTTTTTTTTTTTTTTTTTTTTTTTTTTCGAAAGTGAAATGAGTGACTTTCGATTCTGTGTCCACAAAATCGTCTGTTTCAATTTGGTAGTGAAAGAATTTCCTAGGGAGTCAAGACATTTGACGATGACTCCCGTAATTCCTTCGTGCTAGTTGACTTGGACTCGAACCACCTACCTCCAGATCCAGAGTTCTCCGTGTAACCCCTTCACCACCTTAATAACACTTCTACTATTGATATCGATTCTTCAGTTTTCATCACAACAAAACCTGATGAGTTGAAGCCATTGGTTTAACAACGGAGTCATAGTATTCAGAGCACCTGTATCAGGCTAAGCTCTAATGACCACTACATATCACTTTTGGTGCAGTGTTAGTCTTAGCTTGAGGGCGAATTACAGTCTGAATGTAAAGTTACTCTGCTTGTTGCTTCAGTGGTTTGTGCCAGGAATATTGGTGTTGTTTTGTACCAGGAGTATTGTTGAAGTATGGGCATATGGACCCGATCCTGTTCTGAAAATTTGCATATAAATGCTGCTCGGATATTTTTTAACCAGGCATTTGAACATAAACCTCCTTTCCAGTTGCCAATTAAATTTCATACTTTGAGTTGATATTTTCCTAGATGCTAAAACATATGTATGTAGAACCTTAATTAGATGTGTAGGTGCCTTTAGAAAAGCAATTTTATGACTACCAGCTAATGAGTACATTGAAATAACCCATCCACATTAAATCGTCCGGTTTTATGGAGGTTCCCTTTCCGTGATTTTTCCGGTTGAATTGAAAATCTGTTTTAATTGATCTCATACACTAGAACACAGATGAAACCGGTATACTTCGGTCATCCACTTTTATCGGACAAAAACATGAACTTCCCCATCCGTTAGTCTAAACCGGTCCTCGACTTTTTCCTTAGACGGTGTTCGAACTTTTCGGTTCACCAAATAAATCTGAATGATAATTATACTCCCAATTTCTAATAGATATGTTTTAACATGGATTTTTATTGAGAGAAAAAAGTTAATTCATGGGTCGAAAAATAAAGAGATTCTGAAAGGAGCATTCGTTCCGATTTTTTATTACTTCATCGTGTCAAAAAATGATTCTACGAGATTCCGAAGTGAAGACATTTGATTTTTTTTTTCTTTTTTTCAAGTATCGAGCCTAAAAATTCGTCGAATTAAGTCTGAAGTTCTGAACTCTGAACTAGTTTATTTGGACGACAATTCAGGTTAATCTTAAGGTCTCATAAGAATCAGGAATCAGATTTTGTGTTTAAGGACACAAGTGACATTATTACTATACCATGTAGTAGTGTGTGTAGTAGTAGTAAAAATTTCCATTAATAATAAAAAAAAAAAAAAAGAAATCTGGTAAATATATTATTTTCTAGAGAAATTCCTGGACCCAATCCTCGCTACTTTCTCAAAGTGCTCGACCTGGAATCATGGGCAATTAAAGTCATTAGAGCTAGAACAGAATCATTACAACATGCAGTGTAGCTTTCGAGGCCTCTCCAATAGGCGCACAATGAAATTCATCCGTGAAAATTTTACATGAAATACACACAGTTTCTCTCACGAGATAAGAGGGGCAGGTGAGAAAAGCAGTTTAATTATTACTCAACAAGCGAAGGTCGACATCAGGAACTGCTGTGTCACAACAAATAATGGTTTCCGGGAAGAGGAATCTCCGCAAGTTACAACAGCGAGATTACTGTATTTTAGGTGTGATGTTGTGTTCATGAGACACACAAACACAGTACCTACTTGTCTTGAAATACAACACAGAGGAGAGTCTACTCCCTGTTTAACGTTCCCCAGCCAGACAGGGGAAAAGGCGAAGAAGAAGGGGAGGAGAGTTTTGATTGTTTCGCTGGAGAAGATGTAGAAGAACCTCATAGTTTTACCTTATACTTATGTCGAAAATCGCATCGGTTAATATTGTTAAAAGTCGTCAGGAAGTATGCATCAGTTGTTATTTTATGAAAGTACGATGGTATACCTAACACCTAACTGAAGTGGATTATTCAATACCTCACTCTAAATGCATATTGGAAAGCCCCCCTAATATGTACCATTGTACCTAGATGTAGGTACTATACTCGTATTTATGATTGTAGAAACGTTTGGAAAACACCAATAGAAACGATTCTAAACCAAACCCTGTTTGCCCAGATGATTATCGTGCATTTCCAAAGATAAACAACCTTTTCAAAAGATAGCAGCTGTGACAATGCACTTTTTGTGCAACTCTCACTTCATATCCCAACATTCCGAGAATAGACTCGAGATGAAGCAATAAAATGCAAGTCAAATGCAATGGAATTTAGTTAATTATGCTAATGAAACTGAATGGTCTGCTAATAGTCTTGTCAGCTATCCAATTAGGTTCATAATGGTTTCAAAATCAAATCAATCAGTCTTGATATGAAATAAGCGTCAAGAAACAAGTAGACATTAAACGTTTCTGCAGTTTTAATATGCAAATTTGAAAGTATTGCCATTGGTTTTGTATTACTAATATTACTATTAAGTAAATGTTTCATTTTTTCTCTTTCATTACGAGATAAGGCTTGCTGTAATGGAATATTTGTCCGGACCGATAAAGAGTCAAAAGATCCTTTCCTCACCTTCCCTTATAAGTTTTTATACTTTTGAAGGAAGACATTCTCAGATATCAGTTGGAACCATGAACTTTGTCGTGTATGATTGTCCTCCGAACCTGGCAAATGTTTCTTCAAATGTTCAATGGTGATTTTTTCCCATTGAACATATTTTTGGTTTGTTGATTTGTTTTGTTGGATATAGTCGACTTGGGCTATTCTAAAACCTCCAAAAGTTGACATTTTAAAGGCAATCAATTTCATGTGGCACTCTTCAAACCCAACGGCACCATTCAAAATCTAAAGTCCATAAACTTTCCAGCCATTATTCACACAGTCGCTAGCCGCCCAATAAAAAATGATCTACAATAATTATAATATCACTATCGCATGAGAAATATCGTTTAGTCGCACCCTCATATTTAACGTTGTGAGCTTTATGATCAAACTTGTCACATTCAAAGACGTTATTTATGGCCAGCAGATCTGTTTCATATAAGTGACCACGACACATGTCTCCATATGGCCGAGTGGCCGTGACTTTAGTAACGCATAGAACCATTATCCATACCTAGAGACATGGATTAGATACTTTTTAGGTCTATGATTAACGTTAGCTTTGAGCTTTGATTTTAACCCGTTATGAACCACATGTGTGGTGAATGTTTGTACAAGATCTGACTGATACAGCCCGATCCAGAAGTCCGCAGACAGCTTTGATATCTTTTGAAGGCCTCGTAATTTTGCGGATTTTCTAGTTATGATGCTATGTAGAAAGTAGTTTGTATTAGGTAATCTAACAAACGTTACGGTGTTTTTCATCAAACGATAGTAAAGCAATATCTAGAATGAACTGTAGAAGCTTTTGAAGCATTAGCGGATCAACGGATTCGTTGGCAGCTTTCTGGCTACGTTTTCGAGGAACACCGGGTAAAATAACTAATTTTGGAACCGAGACAACCTAAACGAGAGGTAGAACTGTTTGGGCTAACACATGTGAGTATTGGAATAAAATATAAATGTATAATTATCATCACTACGCTGCGTTCCACCAAACAAATACTCGGGATACTTATCTATTAACAAGTCCCCTTAACGTAGCACCAACTTTTTCTTTTCCAAATTACAGCTATGCAGGGGCGTAGCAGAACGAAACACAGGTTCCGAAATGTTACACAATCAGATGTAAGAGTTCGCATTATGTCATTTCATTTTGTAGTTGTAACTCACTAGACCAAATTTCTTGAAATTACTCAATTTCTGCCTTTGAGGATTTGTAAGAGGAACTCCACTCGGAGAAATAGTTTCTCGGAGCTCCAGCGAGATATGAAATCTATCATGCAAAATAGGAATATTATATAAACTGACAACGTATCCCTAGGTTTTGTATAACATATTTCTATTTGTATCTTACGGCCTTTTGTGTCAGCACTAACATTTGAAAAACGTCCCAAATTTGACCAACAAAATGTCAACATGAAATCCTGGAGTTAATACCATAGTTAATCATAAATAATCTTTTGTGGCATCTTAAATTTCTTTGCAAACACCCATTTAAGACTTCGCAGACACACATTTTGTATATATTTCTATTGTTTTTCGAAAAGTTGGATAGAAAGTGATGCTTTCGAATCTTTTGATGCATAACATCATTTCCGCCACTGTTCACAGGTGAAAAAATTACACACATTTATGTCCGAATGAATACTTGGAACTTGTGAATAAAATAATATTTATTATGCCTATGCTGCATACCAATCAATATGATAAGTATGAAGTACAACAGCGGTCCAAAGAGATAGAAAATAATCATATTGGTTTATTTTCTATCAAAAAGTTTCGACAACAGAATTCAACAGACCGAAGAGAGAGAGAGAGAGCGCCATAGGTGTAAATTGTGCATAGGTAAACTTTTACTTGATTGGAGATTGAATTCCCAACCCTCAGATTATGAAATGCACCACTTGCAAGTACTTATGGCAGGTGAAAAAATTACATACATTCATGTCCGCCGAATGAATACTTGGAACTTATGAATAAAATAATATTTATTATGCCTATGCTGCATAAAGAAAAATCATGGACATAAAAATCGAACTCCTTTGCGTTACTTCATATTCTCCCTTTAAGAAATAGGGATTGCTTGGTTCAAAGAACTTAAATTTCGTACCACCATTGGTGATATAAGGTCATCAGATTTATCAGACATAATTGACCATTAAATATCTGTCTTAAATATCCCTAATATGAATGACTAGTGACCATATCTAAATGTGTAAAGGTGTGTAAAGATCTAATGATTTAAGTAATGAGACTTTCCAGGTCCAATCGGGGTAATGCCAATCCTACTCCATGGCTATATCTGTTGTGTGTTGTGTGAGTAGTCACTCCATATCTGTCCGTTCGCCTTGGAGAAGAAATATCTCAATTAATCCAATAAATAATAAAACACCAATGAATGGTATTGCACAGAATCGTGTGGCTTCAACCCTATCAATGAGATCATCAATCTTTATGGTGATGCCAAAGGAGAACTACTCGTACATGAACAACATAGAGAGGATGTCCGTCATCCAAACACAATGCAAAAGATTCTGCTCTTGCTTTTCACGCTCGATCCGATTAAATTCACGCCTGATCCGATTAAAAAGCTTCAAGTTTCCAACGCTTTACACAGAGTAATTGGATTCAAATGAACTTCTTTAACCTCTGAAGAAGGAAAGGTTTTCTTTGGTGTGCCATGTTTGATTTATTGCTGTAATGTTCCACCTACTTCATAAAATTCATGAGCACGGATCAAGTATCTCTTGGGCTGCAAGAAGTGGTAGATGGGAATCGGAAGTCCCTTTAGGAAATGGGCCATCACACTAGTGACTCGAGACCAGTTCTAAAATCTTGATCTTTGTATGAATATGAGTATTTCGAGTATTTAAGAACTTAGTGAGGTTATTTGACACACAAAGTTTTAACGATTTTGTACTTACTGCTCAAACGAATTTCGTAGAAATGAAGACTGATTTTATACAGCCCTTATGAGGGGAAGGATTTCTTGGAATTCTTCGCTACATACAATGTTAATCCTTCAGTCAAAACAATAATCTTTGTGCATTTCTAAAAGAATGGCGAGGAAGTAAGTTCACTGCATTTATCTTACCTACCACAGGTATAAGAGGCGTCCTCCCTGATACTACAATGCTTGTCTACAATATGCCCGTTGGCAACTCATTAACTAATAGAGCTCAGACCAACTTGTACTTCCAACCATTGAAGTATCTTACATAACCTCTGGGCGATTTTTAAAACCCTCAATAACCAATAAAGCAACAATAATCGTTAGTTTTTATGTACGTCGCAGCTTTTCCTCGGATGAATTCTATCTAAAAATCTTCTTGGCTCCAGAACTATTAGCTGATCTATTATGTTATGCCAAACCAATCATGCCTGGGATATAACAGTCTATTTAATGTTTCTAATTTGAAGTTTTGTACCATCCTATCATGATGGACTCTTTGCAATATTAAATTAGTATCGAGTTTTATGACTTTGTTTCAAATCATTTGCGAACTCCAAGTTGTAAGTCATTATGTTTTCTATGCACTGGGAAATAACTTCCATTCCCACAGAAAACCGACAAACTATTGAAGTTTCCACGGGCACAACTTTGAAACCTTTGATCTACTACTCTATAGAAAGTTCTGTTGCATCCACTCCCTGTTCGACATTTGTACTCTGCAATTTGAAAAGAAAGGAATCAAAGTTCGAGCAATAACCAACGGGGCTGGAGGAGTTCCTTATCATCTTTTTGACAGGAGCAAAATAATGAAAGTCATTTTCTTTTCTCGTCTCGCATCTTGCAGGTCAATTTCTCATATGGACTTTGAGATAAAACATAGCAAAGATGCCTGCTAGCTGGTTCCAGCGCAGTCTGCAGTATAATTATGCTGTGATAGCTGCAAGTTGAGCATCATGAGTGTATTCAGTACAATGGTGAGGGAGAACAATCTCTTATCTAATAAAGTAACTATTCAATCAGGTTTGCAGCATTCATTGACACCTGTCAGCGAAAGGAAGAGTTATTGGGTTAGGCGGTTAGGATCTTTGCTTCATGTTCATTGGGCCTCATAAATCATACCGAAACGAAGAGGCTTGAACATACAAGTCTCCACGTTTGAAAACACCAATTTTCAATCCCAGAAAATGTGGGATTGAAGTTTTGTAACCACAAGTATTTTTCAGAAGACCATTTGGTTCATAGAATTTACACTAGATTTGCGTTAGTTAAGGACTGTCTTATCATTATTATTGCTTGATTCATCCTTACATTCCTTACACATCAATGAACGTTATGAATAATGATGATGAATAGATGATACATCATATTCTTACTCTCTTTTGTTAGCAATTTACTTATTTACCCTTGAGTATGTGGTGACCTATGTGCAGTAACATTGTAAGGAGTAGGTCACTAGGAGACTAGGACCACATAAAGCATGTCTGTATACCTGTGTATTAGAAACACGATCCCAAGTTCAAGATACAAAACATGTGGTGCACTTTCCCTGCCTGCTCCAGTCACCCAAGATTTTATATTTATGCCTGCCCTCCCAGTCTTACATAAGTCTTTGTTTATTTTTTCCATTCAGAGTTTTTTTAATGAGTTCTTTTGATTGCACCAGTGACGTGTTTTCTGACCTGATTTCTGTGACTGCGCCAGAATTGCAGGGAAACGCTATAGGCAAAGACCTTGCATAGAAAAGCTTGACTTTCGTACCTACACGAGCGGTGACTGGGGCATGCAACCGTGTTTGTTTTTCTGCTCTTTTTTTCAATTATTTTCTGTCATGAAAGTTTATTTCCATTACACAAATTGCTGCATGTTCTCTTGACCCAAAAAGTGTGGAAAGTTTATGCGTTTTCTTTCAAAGGTAGACTTTTTTCATAAGCCGTCCTTGAGTTGCTATTAAAGTTATTTTCTAGCACATTTGGGTCAGCTAAAGAACATTTTGCCCTTTCAAAAGAAACACCCTATGTACAATATTTTTATCCGTTTCCGGACCCACCCTTGCATTTTTAACCAGAAATAATTACTAGTGACTTGCTGTATCCTGTAACAAGACTTCGTGTAATTGCAAACATTCTCTATAGATGTTTATTTCATAGGTAAGGACTGAGGAGGTGTTGATCTCTTGGTATTATCCCACATATGAGACACTTTGACTTTACAGGTATTCATAATAAGGTCTTTACGTATATTATTTTAAGAGACTCTGAGACTGTTTTTACAGACGACTAATACGAAATCTCGACACTAGAGTCCACTTGAATCTCTCAAACATAAGAACCATAGTGAACAAGATGTCATCAACGGATGGGTCAATATTGTTGTACATATCCCATGGCCTAAGGCCAGCCACTCACTATTGGAGACAATTCTACCTGATAGTGAGTGTGCTCATCAAGTGTCAGGTATACGTATACCTGATCAGGTGTACCTGTCAGGTCTACCGGATAGTGAGTGGCTGGCCTAACATCTCGAGATTCTAATTCACTTAACTCAACTTCACTCCAGGAACTCTCGAGAAGTCTAAACTCCTGTGGTCTTGTTTTTTGTCTCAATATTGGCCTTATCATAACAATGAAGACCTGCGTGTATTCTAGTGTATAGTGTATCAATCTAATAAAGAAGCCACGTTAGGATCGCATTATAACCTAGGTAAATATACTCTCTCACGTATAAAATCTGCTGGTTTTCTGGTGAACTTGGTCTGCGCAATGTTTTCCACAGATTTGTTACGATTTCACTGCAGCCAGAAATCTTTTGGAGCTTCTTTAAAAGCGTCAGAGTTTTTCACTGTTCCTCCATCAGAGGTTTTTTAAAATGACCCTTTGAATTGGATATTGTCCAACAAATTCCTTTAAAATTCATTAATTTTTGATGCCATTTACAACTTTGATTCTGGGCTACGTTTAGTACCAAAGTCCCAGAGTTCGCGTGTACTGAATTGTGAACCGCTTTGGAATGGTTTACTAGAACTGATCCCGCTCAGAGGAAAGTGCAATATAGTGCAAGCACATGCATAACATATTGATGACTTTCAGCTCAAACTTTGAAAGAATATTTTATTCATTCGTAACCACAAATATTATTACTCCATTTAGCAATTTTCAGAACACTGAAGACGCGACGGTCAGTACTGTCAGTAGTCACTATGCAAAAGGAATTTGACACCATCACCTTGCAGGTTTGCAGGAGAAAACCTAATGATCTGAACTGCCTGCATCAAGGATACCCGAGAGGAAACACAATCCCCGAAGTAAACCTATCCAACCAAACATTAACCTGAACAAAGAAGCGCACTGGGAGGGAACTCGTGCGTGGAAAATGAGCAACCCATGTGGTATTCTGCTAGTTTATTAGCCATTAACCAGCTGGAAGTGGTCAAAAAAAACTAAAACACACCGACCCGAGATCTTGCAGAGTTGGTTCATGTCGCCACGGAAGTAAAACTTGGTGACCCTTCTAACACCGACCCAAGATCATACGACCAAGAGATCTTGCAGAATTGGTTTAAGTTGATGCCACGGATGTAAATCTTGGAGACCCTTCTTAGCGGAGAAAAAGCTCATACACAAAAAACCCAACCTGAGGCTTAAGTGTAGGGGCTAGACAGCCCTAAAGGATGGGTTAAGCTTCTACGAATCTAGGGGAGAAAAACAATGGATGCAATGAGAATGTGTCATGAAACAGGTCAGGAAAGTTTCATGATTACAGTCCAAAATAACTACAATACATCAGAATTCCGAGTACATGATTGTCATTTTTCAGTAAACGAGCACGGTGCTGTTATCAACAGTTACTATGGATCAGGGCAATCTGGGACCAACTTTGGCTGAAGCAGGCAAAAGACCCGATTCACAATTAAAGTATTACGACCTGTATCCAGTAATTTGAAAGAGGCTGCAGGTTTACAAAGATCATTCCTTTACCGCCCAAATATAAATGTGAAAAAAAAAATCCCATTTAATCTACTAGATACTAATACGTTATACGAGCAATCCGTTTTCATTGCTATTAAAATCTTTAATGTCTTTTCTGAACGAGTTTCCCATGTCTGCCGTTTCGGGTGATAAATTTATTATGTAATTCTACTGCCAGAGCGTTTGGTCATAAACCTAAATCTGTGTCTGGGTTGTGCTTTGCTGAAAACAAGGTGACATCTGGCCAGCATAATTATGTCACTTCGCAACATGTTGATGTGTAGCCGGTTAATGTTATACTCTTTTGACATCCTTGGGACATAATTATGTTGCTGATTTCTTGTTGTATTAAGGATATTGAATCACCTGTTTTTAAGAGATAAAAAAAAAAAAAAAAAAAAAAATGTCTACTGTGCTACACTTTGCTGCAAGTGTCATAGAGATGCCATGATTGTTATTATTATCATTTATCATTATTGGAGTTGCCTTTAAATAACTTCTTGTTCATCTTCTGTTTCAGGTGGAGGGGGAGGAGGAGGAGGAGGGAAGCAAAATATTGTAGCCATAGAAAGAAAGGTAAGTCCAAAGGTGAATACTTGAAGTCCAGTATCCCTGTACAGTAAAGACTACAAAATAGCAAAATAGGTACTTTACATTACTCTACTAAAGAGTTTAAATTACTTTATAATGGGTTTGAGATCCTCATGGTCTTACTGTGGTTTGCAACAAAGTGGTTTAAATCATCATCAACATTGATGAGTGTTTAATTCTTCAACAGCCAACATCGAGAGGTAGTCTATTTGTTCTTGGTTTAATGGTCATGCTTCGGTCATAAAACCAATCTCAAGTATCGAATTAATACCATTTAATGGTCCAATATTGTAAATAGCAATTGTGACGGGGACCTTTTATTGTGAGTCGATGAAGCCATTAGTTGGCGTGGAATGTCAGAAGAATGTTCTGACGATGATTGGACAATAATTAACATCGTGTTATCCAATGGTAATAAAGACGGGAAAGTTGAAAGGTGAGCTCTAGGAATGTGCGAAAAAGTCTGCGGAATGTCTAAGAATTCCTAGAGATGAAGGACCTTTGGGCGGGGCAGTTTTCTGCTCGGCTGAGAATGTAACCCCTCGGGATGTTAGTGTTAGGAAATAATAATAATAATAATAGTGCTTATTTATACTGCTCGCCTAGGACTGAAAAGTCCCTTTACTCCGGTTTGCGATATTGGATAAGGAAACGGTTTGCGGTATTGGAAAAATGCCATGTCGATAGTCTATTAATGAATATCGATTGAACAACTTTTACATGCCTGTGGAAAATTCATTTTCCAATTTGCCGATTGTTTTCTGTTCCATACTTTGATTACTTGCAGTGATACCACATTATGTTTCGATACTAATAGCTCGGAACACATGTAATTCTAATCACCAATAGCTTAAAACGGAAGACTGTACTGCCGTGGTGTATGAATAAATTCAACATGCATTCTTCATTCTTTCAAAAACTCTTTTATTCGGTATAAAAAATTGCAGTTAATATAGGTTATGGTATGCGTTCGATATAGGTAACTTTTAATCGAACACGCGTGCAAAACTTTTAGTGAATGAAGATTGAAACCGGTTTTACACTTCCCCGAGGCAAGTGCAGCCTCCCTTCCTGCTAACCGGCATGTTACAGGGTGCGGTTGAAGTTTGTAAAACGATGTTTCCTGATTAGTTCTACACACGGTGACAGTAACACACTGTTTTATCTGTCGGAAATCAACAGGTTAAGCTCAGCATGTACGTGAGTAATTCAAGCGCTCTATGAAAGTAGTATGATGTTTTTCAATGGCGGGGAATCGTCCAGCACCTATGGCTTGTGAGCTGAAGCCCCACTGCCCTAGTGTATCATGTTTTTCAATGGTCCGTATGGGTTATGAGCTCAAGCCCCAGTGCCCTAGTCAACAGACTTGTCTTTGGAATCAACAAATCACAAACACAGCTGGTGGTGAACCCAACGTTTCCTTTGAAAGTTTCATTAGAATGGCACCGAGTCGGAGAAACGAAGCCACAAATGACCCATTTCCATGTGTACGTTAATTCTCCTTGTGAACTTCCGGAGGCATAGATGCAGGCAATGGACAATTAGAGGAATACTGATTGTGGCTAGGTCTATTATTAGAAGACATTAGACGGAGAACAATTAAAACTACCAATACACCGAGCAGAAACATGAACAATAGTGGGAATGTGACCTTTCACGTAATGCACAATCACGAAGCGTCATCAGCAATGCAGAAAACCGGGCGGTTTGGCGTAGCGTGCTAACTTTCTTTTAATTAATCACTCGAGCCTTGAGACCTTGGATGCTGGGGAACATCTTTATTAGATTACAACTCTTAGTTCTTCTATCGTCTTCTTGTTGTATTGGATCTTCTTCTTCGCCTTCCGACGTGAAGGAAAGTTCAATGTTCAACGCACAATGTTGAAGATTGCTTGCTACTAGCATACTGACTGCATATTGGTAAACTGTTGTCTAGGTCAAGACGATCTGAATCTTTCATCTAACCTTGATAGGTGTTAATCTGGTGAAATTTTTGCATAGTGCTTCTTCTCTTTTGATTTCTCAATATTCTTGAAACCGTCATACTAGGTACATACTTTTCCTTAATCTCTCTACCGCTTTGTGTTTCAAACTTCCTCGCGTACCAGATGTAATTATGCTTTGGGTGTATCCTTTCCAATTCGCCAGGTAGTCTGGTTATCTCGTTTCGAACACAATTTACTTGGCTCATTCACCGGTTTACCATTATGAACACCGCCTGCTCAATTGCTCGCATGTGTAATTGTGTATGAATGTCAGCGGAGAGGCAATCATCCTATTAGATTAGTTCTATAACGGAGACCGGAGACCTCCACAGTTGTAGGAGTGTATATTTAGTGTTAATCCCCAAGCCGGCAGGTAGATAATCCACCGTGAAAAAACGATTCCGATTAGATTTCTTCCAGGTCGAAGATATTTGTGCGATTTGTTGGCGCGGTTCCGGTGTTTGGGTAGAACCTTGCTTTGTGTTGCCGATCAGCACGCTTGAGGAATGTGAGTGCAATTCTCACTCGGTCTGCCAGTGTGTCTCTGGAGTTTGGAGTATCATGTTCATTTGGAAAATCATTATTTTTGATACTGTGGTTATTGGGAGCCCGAGTTTTTGTGAGAATTGGTTTGAGTTTTTAGTTGGCGTTAGGTATAATCTGATGTCCCGAAAACTGTCTGGCCTCTCGAATTCGAACTTTATTTCCATCTCCTACATCGGATACATATCAAAGGGGAGAAAGCTAGGAGCATACTTGGAGCTCTCTTCTCAGAGGAAAACCTTGAATCGTCATTTATTTGTGAAGGTATTTTAACAATAAATAATTCAGTTAATCAGTTGACTAATGGAAATGTGTATATGTATCTACTAACCGCATTTAGGTAGTTCTCTCAGCAAATTCTTGTCGAATCATCGCGTCGAGCTTCTGGAAGTTTTCTGGAATGAGAAACATCCAGTAACCTCTCCACGGGGAGTGTCGAAAGTTATTCTTATCAAACAATTCCTCAATTCCTTGAAGATCTGCTTTAAGTGGTTTGGATTTGGATTAGATCACTCGTAAACTCATTTCTCCAGAAGCATCTACAGTCTGACATAAGACAGTCGAGTTACGTGGGCTACCTTATCAAACACAAATTGATTGACTACTAAATCGTTCATTAGAAATCGTCTTTGGCTCGGGTTGTACTTGATTTCTGTAAAATCAGTGTTAGTATTCTACTCGCTTTCCTAAATCAACTCATGAGATATCTTCAAGGCTGAACAGAGCTATTAAAAAGTTCTGAACCCAGATCAATAAGTCATCATGTTTAACTAGATGTAATGAGAGATGCTCACTGTAGATTACATGAGGTAAGTAGTCTACTGATGCGGGGTGGGCGGTACCAGATGTGTGATTGATGGGGTCAGTTCGAATAAGAAAGTATGGTTCGGGGTTTTCAAGTTGATCGTCGAACTTTTGAATTCGTCTCCTCGGAATTGATGATCTGTATATTGAGGGAATGATTTGGTGTGTTCCGAAAATGATCCGATATAGGTGTCGCGTCGTAACTAACCCAAATCTATTCTTGAAGTATTGTCGTTGTCACAATAGACTGGAAAACTATGGATTATGCAGCGAATTCCCAATTCACCCACAGCGCGCTTGAGAAATGAAGATGCTTCTAAAAAATTCAACAAATGTTCTACAAAAACTACCAATTTTCTGGAAATTTCAGAACTTTTGAAAAGCCGCTCCTCAATGATTTCAAACTAACCCCCGATTAGGGAAATTTCAAACTTCAAACACATATCATCGACGTAGTCACTCACCTTGGAACCTTGAGAAATCAAAGCATGATCTCGGTGGAACCACGGATGAGTTCTGGGGTCACTGAAGTGTGTAAGAGTTTAAAATAGAATCTTCAATACCTGACGAATTCCCTTCTGGCAACACACGATTTGAGAAAAAGAAAAGAATTCACCACCCGAGAATTGGCTCCGATAAACTTGACTTGGCCAAGTGATGAATCTGCAACTTGGAGGATTGAAATTCGCATACTTCTTGAGCGATATTTTTTTCTCACATTCTTCTCAGCACGTGTTTACTCCTTTATTCCCATGCTATTTATAACACTTAAGACTAACCCAGGATTTCTTTTCTACGAGGGAAAAAAAAGAATAAGGTGTAAGTCGATGACCTTTTAGTCTCAAGGCTCCCATTATTTCTTCCCGAACTTGTTGCATCTGAGATACGGAATTAGCTCTAAGCTAGAATGCATTCTCAGAGTGTCATCAGACACCCGATTGCAGTCCGGAGTATGACATACATACTGAAGAAACTGAACCAAAGAGCACGTAGCAACAAGATTCAGTTGGAAACCTGTTGCACTCTCGCACCCGCTTGTTTTATAGCACCACTTGAAACAAAGACAAATATCAGAGGCAATTACCATGACTACTGCTGGAGTATTGTTATTAAAAGCGCCGAGAGCCAATACTTAAGCCAATCAGAATATTAGATATACTGTCAAGGACTCTCTTATTCGTAAATGATGACCTACGCAACGGTACTGATGCCTCCGGCTATAGGACAGATTAGACCAGTCTGGCAGCTTTGTTTCTGTTCCCATACGCCAGCACCAGGACTTTGCATACATTAGACATTGCGAGGGTGATGGAATACTTGCCATTTCTTTTCCGCGATTATACGGAGGTCAAGTTCAGAACAAATTGGCACTGTCATGTTTAGAGACGGGTGGTTTATATTCTTCTTGATCCTAAATTGTAGGAGATGATGATATTGATGATGACTCGAGTGAAATGCTATCACTACAATTCAAAAACTCAGGATTTCGAGTTAATCTATCATGTGAGGTAAAGTTCATGGTACAATTTTGACTTAACTTTCGATCTTGAACAGTTCAGCCTAAAGGAATCGTTGGAATTAAGTTTATATCACTCAGACTTCAGCATCTTTGGAGATTTCGTTTTTCAACGCTAGATTTCGGAATTCAGTTGATCGTGGATGTCCCAAAAACTCTGAACCACAGGAGGACGTTATCACTTCTGGGGTAATATTAAGTATTTTTTGATGTGGTTTGTTGAATCCATGGTGGTAATTATTGTTGAACTCATCACACCGCAGCCTAAATTCTCTAAAACCTATGAATTCTGTTACATGCTAAGACTAAGACTATTTACATAGAAAATGGATTCGTCTGACATTAATTTCACGTAAAAGAACCCAACAAATTCCGTTTTAAGTCAATTGGATTTATTATTATGTATTTACATCCTATTAAATATTAAGAATACACCAGACTCAGTAAACGGAATTATTATTGAGGGGAAAAAACTTTATTCTTTGGTAGCGGATATGTTTGGGGAAACATGTTCTGAAACAGCCTATTTGAATTTGTGATTTAATAACGCATGAGAGTTGAAGCATTGAAACTGAAATGAAAGAAAAACTTCAGATTCAAGATTCAACCTCCACTCTGACCGATAGTTTACATCTTTATCTGTGGGAAAAAGCAGTAAAAAATTCAAGTTAGGAGCTCCTCATCTAATGATCATCATTATTACCAAAATATGAAATCCCCAAAAAAAAAATCGTAACCGAATCACGTGGGGCGAGGATCGTAAAAATCGACACGAACTTCGAAAAGAAATCATCTGATCAAAATGCCATAAAACCAAAAACTCAAAGAAACAAATGAAATGTTTGGTGGTAATAAAATTTTACGACCAAGTTCGAGTACAATTTAACTATTCGATGAAATTTGGGTGGAATAATTACGTGAATAGTTGAATACCTATATTTTTGTCTATTTTGAAAACTTTCGAAATGTTTGTTTTCTCAAATTTTTGTAATTATGGGCGGAACAAGAAATTGAAAATCAATGGAAAGATGAGTTTCAGCAGCTCCTCACTTGTAGTGGTCTGAAGATATGTAAGTCACTAAATGACCTACGCGGTTACCTTCATCCGGGACTAGGGCAAGATTTTCGAAAATTGTATTTTCAAAGTTTTTGGGAGAAATCATAGGCCATACTTTAGGGCCATTGAGGGCAACTCCAAAATAAAATTACAATATTCTTCCTCTGCGTATTCAGTATTCATTCATTAGCTCGTGGGATTTGCATTTTCCTGGTAATAAAAAGAACTAGTTAACATATTCTCATTGACCCTCTTTTCCTCGGACTTTTATTGAGGAACTGATAACACCTGACCTTGCTTCAGACTGACCTCAACTCCTAGTATCACCTGATTTGCCTCATCTAACTCATCTTCATGAGAAGATAACTCTCTTTGTTTGAAGTCGCGCCAGTCGTGACTAACTCGGAGTGAGTTTCAATTTGAAATTAGTTTTCAGGTGTCAATGACACAAGTTTTTATCACCCATGGCACTATTTGCTTTGACTGGCGACGCAATATGGATGTCACTAAGTCTTCTTTGTTGAATGTTATTGCTCCTCATCACTCTTACAGGGGGATACTGATTTGAAAATCTTTCAAATAATGTGGAATCGTGAATCGTACACACAGATCGATATGTTTATGATAATATGTCCTAGAATCTAGGTGTATGTACTGAAGATATACATATTCACTAAGGCACGAGAATTATTTTATGATAAGGAGATAAGACAAGGTAGTTTAAATCTGGTTGGTGGTTCAATATTTCATGATTCATGATCAGATTTGACATTATCTTCCAATCTGTTCCCCTGACCACAAGATGACTTTGATCACTTATCAGCTTATCACTCATTTTCCAGTTAACATAGTAAACATTCAAGTCAGAAAATTGGAGGTTAAATATTTTCAAAATCATCGTATATTCAAGATCATGAATCGTATGATGATAATGATTATTTTGTTTATGAATCAGATCATAATTTGTATTGGGAGTCATTCTTTATAAACAAGGCAATGTCGATGATTGTACCCTCTCAATTATCGAGATATTATCGCAAATTAGTTCACTAATTTCTCTATTTACGAAGGTCGAGTTCAATATTTTTTTATCAGGTTGTAAATTTGATGATTGCCTGAAGATTGAAAAAAGTTGAATGCATAGGGCCATTTGTATAACTAATTGGTTACTTTGAACACGCAATGCTGATCATAATTCATCGAATCATGATCATGTTCGTTTTATACTTTCAAAGAATTTAGACCTATTGCTGATGTGCGACTACCACCTGAAAGGTCATAATGATGAAAGCCATTTGAATGGGTAAAAGGCAGAGCGGACTTAGTGTAAAAATCGACTTTCTGAGTTATTTATATCGTTGGAAAGAGTGCGAAAAGATCTATTTTTTTTTTTATTGGTTACGAACTTCATTTTAGTGTTGTATTGAAATGGGAGCAAAAAACAAAATGGCTATCTCTATTTAAACTTTAGCTAGTCCACAATTTTGACTTCATTTATCTCAAAACCCTTTTTTTTTTTACTTGGGCCGCTCTGCCTCTTTGCCATTCATTTATAGTCCTCTGTGCTCTATAAATGTGTTTTGCCAGGTTTTGTATCCATTTGTTGCTTGCTATTCCCTTAAGAGGACTGAAAAGTCCCTTTACTCCAACATTGGCTATTCAGCTATAGTATAATTTCTCGTGATGTTCTCTTGACCCATATTTTTATCCACATACTATCTGCTATTATACGATTCATTCTCTGTTTACATTATCCGAGTAATTGAGTACGAATGGAGTTTTGTCAAAGTCCTTATTTGGAAAGAGAATGGTTTCTAATGTTGAACTCGGATTTATTTGAGCGAACTTTTCTTCAGCAAGGTCAACTTGAAATTCCTAAGAACAGACTAGAAACTAGAGAAACACATTTCTAGTACTTCGTTTGGTCAGCTCCCATGGCGCAGTGGTCACTGCACTCGCCTTGCACGCGGGAGATTATGTGTCTGTAATTAATTAGGTAAGTATACCTACTCGTAGGTGTAGGCACATACCTAGGTATGTTCTTGTGGTGTTAATTTTTCGATAGTTCAATAGGATTCTATAAGCTACCCTCATAATAATTATTATGTATAGGCAGGTAATTATTGTGCGTGAATAATTAATATTTATAGGTAGGTATAACATATTATGACATATACGTACGTAGGCGTCTATCTTAACAAAGATCTTTTCCATCAGCCCAAGGAGTCAGTTGAGTGAAAAATTTAGTCTACTTATAAAGTTATGGTAGGTCCTCTAAATTTTAGTGGATGTGCCAAAATCACTATATGTAGGTAAGTAGGTAATTATATGTGAAAAGAGAGAGATTGAATAGCTGTAGCTAGGTTGAGTGAAAAATTTAGTCTACTTATAAAGTTATGGTAGGTCCTCTAAATTTTAGTGGATGTGCCAAAATCACTATATGTAGGTAAGTAATTATATGTGACAAGAGAGAGATTGAATAGCTGTAGCTAGGTTCTTGTTGTTGTTCTTGTTGTAGCACTTGTAGCGGCTTTAGCTTTCGTCGAATGGCGATAGCAGAATAAAGAAAAGATGTCTTTTTGTTTCTGCTATACACCGGGGTGATGGGTGATGGTCTCTAGCTCTAGCCATGTTAAATTGGCTGGCTCGTCCTGAACCGCAGTCAACCATCGTGAGGACTTGTGCTTGGTCAGTGTCTGGCTAGGGGACGTTAAACAGAGAGTAGACTAGCGTCTTGCTGTGGGACTATAAACAGGAAGGAGAACAGCTAACCCTAACCAGCCTAGCAAGCTGGCAGTTCCTCAAAGGGTTCTCTCTGCTTCTGTAGCTAGGTAGACCTATGTGATAGTTTATCTGGTCTCCATACAATGGACTCCATTGTAAAGTTGTGTCCAAACATAGTTGATGGCCGGTTGTCGATCAATGTCGACTGAAACTGTACACTGCCTCGACAACATAGATTCACCTCGCCGATCGACGGCCGTGGATACAGATTTATGACTTGACTTGGACTCAAACACCAACCTCCAGATCCAAAGGCCACAGCGGTAAACTATTCCCATTTCACAACAGATTTTGGGTTTCACTTGTCAATCTGGCTTATTTCGCTTTATTGTTTAATAATAATAATAATAATAATAATAATAATAATAATAATAATAATAATAATAATAATAATAATAATAATATGTTATGCGTTGCACTATAACACTATCTATGTGTTCTATTTTTCCCAGACTTAGACAGTCATGTCTTGCCCATGTGTGTGCTAATCTTTCACGCACAATCTCCATACTATTCTACCTATGTTGCATTGTTACCTTCCTACGTTTTTTTTTTGAGTGTGCTAACCTGCCAACATTGATATTGTAGTCCCAATAATTAAACTACATGTTGTGTCAACACTTCAGCTATTATATTCGGCTGTTATGTTTAAATTAATTATTCCAAAATATGGAAAAATCGGACAGTTTCCGTCGTTTACATAAAGAGACCTGGATATTTTGTGTATGGGGTCTCAATAGTGGCTAAACGGGAGAGGGTTACCTAATGGCCTGTGATATGAATGGGGTTTTCTTTGTTTTTAGTTTGTTGTTGTTGTTGCAATGTTTTTTTGTTGAGTTTTTGCACTAAAAACGTGACTGAAAAGGGATGCATAGGCTATGACATATAAATGTGCATAGCGACCGGTGCCAGCATGGTAGGTAAACATTGGATGTTGGGCTTATTGAGATATTGGAAAAAAATATATTGGAGATATTGGAAAAAAATCCTACAATGCTGCAGTGAGTACCAAAGTTGTGACATAATAACACAAAGAAACATCATTTACATTTTACATTTTTTTATTGAGGAAGGAAGTACACTGTTGAATGGACGAGAAAACAGGCATTAAAAAATTGAACCCTCTCATAGTTGTTGTTTTTTTTTTGCGCCTGGTGGATGTGCTATGTGTCAAACCTCCACCAATAAGTTTGACTGAATAGGTCTCATAAATGGCTCCTTAGTTTCTTACTTTCAAACCTCCACCAATAAGTTTGACTGAATAGGTCTCATAAATGGCTCGTTAGTTTCTTACTTTATTGGAGATATTGGAAAAAAATCCTACAATGCTGCAGTGAGTACCAAAGTTGTGACATAATAACACAAAGAAACATCATTTACATTTAGTACTTCGTTTGTCACGAATTTTCCGGTAGATACGAATTTGTAAACTTTAGAATATCTTGTACCTTTTAGTACGCCCATCTTTCTTTTCATTGTATTCTTTCATTCGCATCCTATTAGACCAATGAGGCGCTCAGCTGTTCAGATATAACTTTGGATCTTTGGAATGTTGAAAACCCGCGACATAACGCAAACTTGAATGCCACTGAGCTTTCTTCGTTCATCGCTATTCGATCAATATATCCACACTCAACAGGTTGTAGGTGATGACGTAAATGATGTATGTCCAGTCAAGCTCTAAATTTATATTTTGCCCGTAAGATTCTGTTAAATTCTTTCATTCAATAAAAAAGTTGTGCTCAAAGCGTTCTCAAATTATAGTAATTGAGAATCATTCAACCTGGCGTGGCGGACATGGATTGTAGTAATCTCAACTATGCGGTACGAACGCCTCAGCGCTGGACTGAAATTTCAAGTTTCACTTTCAATAATGAAATGAGTCTGATTCGATACAAATGATGGAGCAGTTCAAATTCTTCACAACCGATGGATATGTAGGTGTCACGTTTTCGTTTGAAAGCACGCTAAATTCTGTGAACTGCAATAAAAATTCACTTGTGCATCGATGTCTAATCAGTAATAATAGCTTGATATTGGTAATCAATCGAGTCCGATGCATAGCTCCGGAACAACAGCGCCACACAAGATACAAATGGGTGAGTAGAAAGTTCTGTACTTGTGATTTGTGTGTTGTGTCCATTAAAAGGAAAAGAATTTTAAAAGACAACACATTTCATTGAGACATTCACGACAAATAACATTGTACAAATGGTAAAGAGGTGTCGTAACGTTAATTAATTCAATTAATAGCCCTTTCTTACGAGACTCAATGTAATAGATATAGATGTAACACCAATTTACTGATTGCAAAGTGCAAACTTCTTTCAGCGTTGTAAAATCAGAAAATGGCGCATTTGTTGTGTCTTTTTTTTCCAGCCGAAAATAAATAATTTTATCAAAAAGTTTACAATCAGAGCTGGCTGATTGACAGCATTCCCTCCCTCTTCCCATCCATCTACTTCTTCCCATGGTAAATATTCATGAATGCTAAAAGCCATGGCGTGCTCTGGATGTCTCATGTTGCAATGACATGTGTCAGATGTCAACCATCTGCTGGGTGTTATTATCCGACGGGATATGTCGCTTTACGAAATGCTCACGAAGGAATCAGGACAGTCGGATTTGCTCCAAATACCTTCAGACTTTCCGTCATTTGATTTGCTGAGGATGTATTCAGTTTTCATGATCTTCTACATAGACATGAAAACTTATGTAGTCTAAAGATAAATAATGAACACTAAAATTTGCTTTGTTGATTCCACGTTTTCCAGGATTTCTGGAAATCTCACTGTTAAGGTGTGTCCCTTCTTCAATTGGATATGAACGTCGTCTTCCTTATTCCTTAAGCTATGGATGTACATAGTAGGACTGTTGACTATATAGTTGGACGGACGGGGGTCCGCCTTATGTGTAATCTGCTTGAGTCGAATTTCATCACAAAGAAGTAATATTACAAAGTGTTCGATTTGTGTGTTTACGAGTACATAAGTAAACGGGTGGTCTATTGGTTCATCTGAGGCGAGATGTCTGATTGTCCGAGCAGACCGTCCCGCAAACCGACCCAGATTCGACTCTGACCCTTCATCAATCGTTTCCAAACGTCGAGATTCGACGTGGATTTAATGTTTGTTTCTGATGTCTCGAAGTAATTGCATTCCGTGTAGATTGGAGCGAGCTTTGCCCAAACTGATTCCTGAACGCGCCAACCCTTTGTCAAGTTTCTGTCAACTTATGGTATGCAAAATGTGTTGTGTGTACTCTACTTCCAATCGAAAGAGAACTCTCCATATGGATGACAGTATCTTGAAACCGAGTTTCAGCAGCTTATCAAGGACTAAGCCTTTGTAGGTAACATGCCGCACTTAAATCCCTTCCTTTATACATACTTGTTCTCTATAAGGATTCAAAATTTTGAGGAATCCACTCCAAACTCACACACAAAGTACTCAAGGTGATTGCCGAAAAGACCCAAATCCTATCAACAGGTTTGCAATGGCAGTGAAATAGTAAATTCCATGGAACCCAAGTTTGGAACCAGCTGAATCCAGAATTCCAGAATGGTTCGAGTGCACTTCTATTGTTTGACCACATCTCCACCCAGGTTCTCGCTATTAGTACTCGATTGCAGGTTATTATCATCATGTTTCTGGTTTATTAGATCGATCCGAGATCACGGCACATTAAGATCATTGTTGATATATCTCGTGAAGTCCAGCTACAACGATTAACGCCAAAAACATGTCTAGGGAGAATAACGAGGGGAAATGTAAGTGCCAAGAACCGGATTGAGTTGAGCTTTATTTTCTCAATTTGGCTTGCATCACGATTTCCTTAGTGAGGATTTTTAGAGGCTCAATGAACTGAAGGAATTTCTTCAGCTTTTATCCAAGCACTTATGTTTGTGATCTTCTGTTGGATGAATAGTTTTGACTGTTGAACATTTTTCAAGTTTTTTGAAACCTTTGATTTCACCTTTTGTGAAACAGTTTTTTTATTCTGATCCAATCTGCTTCAGCTCTGTTTTCAATCTTAGAATTCTTGGCGTTTCGCGGTCTGGCCGGATTGCATGTTGGTGTTTTATGTCCAGAACTTTTACTTTTTATTATGATTTGAATAAAATCAGTCCATCAAACGTCTTGTGTTGCCTGGTGTTGTTTCTCGGAATTTCTGGTATTTTGTTGCCGAAGAAGTGTTTTATATTGTTTTGTAATAGTTGCAGTAGATATTGGATACTGTTGATAGTGGTAATGCTGAGGAGAGGTTTATTAACGTGTTGGTCAATCTAGGTGTTTTCCATGGGTTTGTTCTCTCTACCTTTTATCAGGTTCACAAAGCTTTCATTTCCATTTTCCGTACTCGTATTGTTCAGTGGTTGTGGGAGGATTTTCAGTCTTAGCATTTGATGGATTGATATTTGTCAACGTAAGTACATGGCGAAATCTTCGAAACATGATTGTTTTTCTGAGAATCTCCACATATCCTGTTAAGGCTGATATATTTTACTTATGTTGTGTTGAGGGCAGTTTTCCAGCTTATGGATAACAAGTAGGCACCACTTGTTAACGAAGTTGTTTTTGGATTGTGTTTTTTTTTTACAAAAGAAAACACCCGCTTGTACATAAAACATAAATGTGTTTACATGTCAAAAGGCTAAAATAGGAAAAGGGGGGTGAAAAATCTGACAGCTACATATTCCTGATACCCTTCGTTTTCATATTTTATTACCTTGTTTACATTTCATACTACTTCCATTAGTATATTTATGTATTTACTCTATTTTCTATTACTGAAAATATTCTTGTTTTTACGATTTTCTCTTTTCTAATGACCCAATGTTTGTTTGTCTGTTTCAGTTCATGTTTGAATTAGGTATTCTAGTGTACCAAGCTTTAGATTTTATGAACGCAGATGATGAGGAAGTCAAGCTCAGTCCCGACCTAGACCAACTTATCTCTGACATGACTTATTATGGTAAGTGAACCTCTTGAATTTTTACCTATTTATTATATCTACTTTTTACTTTCCTTATTTTTTCTTCTTCTTTTTTGAAAAATTCAGAGTCGGTACCGAAGTCAAGTAACTCATGAAAATGAAAATTAGAAGTTGATGCTAAACAATTAGGGGAAAGTGAAAATCTGAACCATTTCTCAAAACTCAAAAGTTTCAAACCCATCTCTCGTGTACTAATGAACCGTGTTAGAACCATTCCTATGAACTCTTTATGTTTGACGAAAATATGAACCATTCTGACACAAACGTACATAAAACCTTACTTTTTGCTGAACTTTAATTCAATTATGTCAGAATAAACACAACCCCCGTAATTATGTATGAAATGTTATGCACGAGCGGGAGACATATAATATGTACAAACATATGTTTTGACGCGTGGTATTCCAATCTAGGTTGATGATGTTTAATTAGTTTTTGAAATTATTAGGACAAATGAGATGAAATATTCATCTGGCTTAGCTGGAACCATTGCATAAAACAATATTTCTGCAGAATTTCCTTATTCCGCTTGGCAAATACCTTGACAACTCGTTTGTCGAGAAGAATTGAAATGCACAACTGCTGCATCTAGCTCTGTAATGAATCTGTAGATCTACAGGATTGGTCCACAACGAGATCCTTGGGCCAAGTTCATTTGAGGCGATTTTAATGGATTTCAGTTTTTCAGTAGATGATGCATCATTTTGTTTTGTCAATAACATCTTATTCATCGTGAGAACTTTGCTGTAAGAATTAGTGATGGAAATTTGGAGTGACCAGCCATTTCAAGTTAACAGTCCTAAGAATATTACACTCGTCAGAAAACACATACCTCCGTTTTACAAGTTCCAACCAAGACCAAGATTACTATTAGATTTGGTTGTCAAAAATGAGAGCTCGGACATCCATTAGTGTTAAACATCTACGCTTAGCTCTATCTTTATGAAGCTCCAAGTTTAGAAGATATAGTAACTACTTGTAAGTTGTTAGCCAGAGTAGCTTCTTGTCTTGGAACCATTGTAACTGTGGCGGCACATCACTCAGATATGAAACCGAAGTCATCATATCTGGTGAACCCATTAGTAAAAATTTACACAAAACACTTCATGGACTCCACAGAGGGGCACAAAAAGATGATAAATGGTGTTGGCCGAGCCAAGTACGGGATAATAATGACCTAAGCCCCGCGCGTAATGAGATCTTTATGCCACTGGTATTTGCCACTGATAAGCGTTCCACCGTCCTCGTAATGGGACTCATAAATTATCCCAACTCCTGTTCGTTAACACCCAAAGCAGTGCCAGTAATTTATACGGTGTAGGATGAAAGCTTCTGTGAACAACACGATACCAATCCTACCGGGAAATAATGGGAGTATAGTTAACTTGGGGAAATAATGGCATAGTTAGCTTGACAAGGTGATTTCTACCTCCAGGGTCTCTGCCTCGAATATGGTTTCTAGAACTAGAGTCATTTACATTGAAACCTACGAGATTTCCGTTGCTCGAAAGTGGGTAGCCCTTTGAAAGCTTCAAACTGAAATCAGCTCCTCCGGAAACCCCAACGTTAAACATAGTAGACTAGCGTCTGACTGTGAGACCTTCTTTACTCGGTTGAACTTGTGTATTTGGAACTTTTCATTCCCCATTATTGAATTCGTAGTAGAGCTAAAATCTGAAAGAGATGTCAGATTCGGTGCTGAATTCATTCATTGTCCGTATTTCACACTTGAGTTACCACACAACACTCGGCAACTCCGCCACCTTGGCTAAACACCACCTCTAATCCTATAACCTGATATTATCTTGGGATATGAGTGTGACTGTAATCCTTGTATGATCTGGTTTACTTTAGGTTTGAGGCTCAAACTTTGCGTTTAATTGATTCGCTTTAATCTCAACTCTTAACCACGTTGGGTTTCTCGAAACAATTTCCTAGTGGTCAAGTTCTCATCCTTAAAGCTCGTTTCCGTTCCATAAATGATTTAAAATTCGGATCCTATTTAGACTAATCGAATTCCGTGTGAACTTAAAATGAAATTTTGTACTTTGTTTTCTAGTTCGGTACGCAACAGGCTTGAAAACATCTCGGCCGACTAATTGACTTGGAGGACTGGGATCGTGTACTTTTTGCCAGTCTAGTAAGCTCTGTGGAGTCTGTTAGTGTTGGTTAGTCGACGGTCTTGTCTTCATCCGGCCATTTTCTTGATGGTCGCTCCATGAAGAAAGGTGAATGGGACCTCTCTTTGGGGTTCTATTCTTCTTGAATTGTAGTTCTGATTTTCCCAAAACATTTTTGTGTTCGCTTGTGGTGTATACGAACTCATAGGTTTTCAGTTATGAAAGTGACTAACATTTTCCTAAAATTTCACACCGCTGTCGTTTATCCTCAACCAAAATGTCCAAAATCATCTCAATAATCATAATAGGATTAATTGATATAACTCTCTGTATGAGGATCACAGAATCGCAGCAAACGGCAAACCACCGAATTACTCCCCCCCACATTTAATGATATTTCTCTATTTAATCCGCATACACTTTCGTCGAGGATATCTGAACCAAGTTATGACACCTAATCCTTTGAGGAATTCGGAATCTTAGGAAGAAGAGGCAGGGGAAGAGGAATTATTGATAGAAGAAAAAGACTAATGCAGCACACTTTTGGAACACGTTCAAAAGCAGCATTGATTACAAACGTTATCTTATAATCCGCGTCCCCCGCGAAAGTTGCAAGGTACTTAGTCCTCGCATTATGATATAAGAATTAAGTATGCACAGCGCGACGGACAGAGAGATAATTACCTATGTACATTAACATGACTATTCTATTATGACACCAGACACCATGCACTGTGTCAGGCACACGGTGTCTGGAAACTTAGATGGACGGATATTTCCTCGAATTGCTGTCGGAATTACGATTGCTCTTGAAACCGAATGTTTAAGTACTAGACCAGGGTTTATACGCGACCTGGAAAAGTCATGGAATCAGAAAATCGGCCAAAAAGTCATGGAATAGTCATGGAAAATTGTGAAAATTTAAAGAAAACCTGGAAAAGTATTGACTTGGGTTTTAAAACTGATGGGACACCGTTCATATAGTAGCCATCCCAAGATAACAACAAGCGTCCGACCATATATCATATGAACGTTTATGTCTTGTAAATACTCTTGTATCTTTTCCCCCACATTTATTGATATTTCTCTATTTAATCCGCATACACTTTCGCCGAGGATTAGGTTTAATGTCTTGATGGGTTTTCAGATTATTCGTACAATGGGAAGTGATCGAAGATCCACTAATCCCCTGAATGCGGTACTTTAGATGCCGGATGTTAGATCTCATTGTAATTACTGGATGCTGCGTCTGTGTCAGTTGCAATAGAGAATAATGGTTTTGTTTTACTACTTGCAAAAGATACTCCTCCGTCACCTTCAATAGCTCTATGTTTGACGTGAACAGGAAATTCAGTAGAGCTGTTATGTCACAAATCAGAAGTCCAAGCACAACTGAGGCTTTATCAGCATCGCCGCCGACTGTAAAATCGTTTCAATCATCTCTTTACAGCCAACTAGACAAGACTCTGTTAAACACACGGATTAACCAAAGAAAGTCTACAGAAACGCAAGACGTCCAAGACACAAAAACTGCATAATATGATGAATGGCTCCCGTAGAGATACTTTTTGTGGGCAATAAAACATTCACGGATGATATACGGTTCTTGTGTTTGTTTGACAAGTTCACAACAGCCACCGCCGCCACATCCCATAGTCAAAATGAAAGATGTTCTCTTCAAAAGAAACCAGTAATGAGACCTCGAGATGTAACGACCTCTCTCTGAGTGATAAGAGATTTATTGATAGTAAAAACGAAAACATTCGTAAAATCCTCGAGTATAAGACAAGACCCGAGGCTGTTGATGATGCTAATGGTGATCTTTATGTTGATGCTAATACCAATGGCAATGCCGTTTAGATTGATGTTGATATTTATGCTGATGATGACTTTCCGGTACCTGTGAGGTTCGTGGATATTCACGAGATTCTATCCATATGCAAGGATTTAATTGCACATATTGTTTGATAAAAACATGAAATGAATATGTATCTAGGTACTGGTAATACCAACAAGTTTTTGTTGTTACATGGGGCACTTCCGGATATGTGTATAGGCCATGCATTGTACGCATATAATACGCTCAGGCTAGATTTAGTCTATCTACATAATTAAAATGTACGTATATTGAAAACATGGAACTAGACATGTTAAGAGAAATAAAATGGGTTAAAGCAAATTGATAAGTCGCGTGTATGTTTTGTAAAGGCGCCGAATTTCTTCTTGATGGATGATTCGTCAACTTCAAGTTCATTTCTAAAAGCCAGCCTAGTTAGCTTAGTTGGTAGTGCGTCTGCCTTGTAAGCGCCGTGAGTTGAATTTTTAACTTTGCGGCCCGCCAACTCTCTACCTTGGTCTCTTGTGGCCCTCGGGTGCGCAAAGGTTGGACAACCCTGACCTATCTCATTAGATTTTCGATCCGATCGGACCTTCGGGGGATCCTAAGGTCCCTTTTTTACTTTCCTTATTGAGCAAGATCTACAGTTCACTGAACTAGTATAGTTTATTCACTCCTCTTCTATTCTACAGGTAAGGCGGCCACAGAGAACTCCCTCATGAAGTACAACTCCAAGGAGTATTTCTTCAAGGCGGGGCTGTGTCATCTGTGCATCGATCTTCTGAACTGCCAGCAAGCCCTTAGCCGCTACATTGATCTGTCACCCGCTTTCCAGGTAGGGTAGAGATCCCCTGAAGCCCAACCCATCCTTTGGGGTATTTTCCTTCACACGTAAGCCTCAGAGTGGGCTTTTTGTGTGTGGAGTTCCAAGTACCTAAGCCGTATTTTATTATTCCTCTCTGTGGCACTTTCGCCAAGGAGATATGAATTTTCAACTTTAACACCCTGATTACCGAAGCATATTCCATGGTGTTTACTCACAGAAAAACATGTTTCTGTCAGCCATCACCTCTGTGAGCACAGAGGGGCATAATAAAATACGACTTTTCCTATTATCGGTATTTTTATTGCATTATCGATGCCCCAATCACCACTCTCTCCCATATTCCTCATTTCCAGGACACTCGGGAATACAAATTCCTGCTCAAACTCATCGAAAGTCTCGAAGAAGAAGATTCGGATGCTTTCAGCGAAACCGTCAAAGAGTTCGATTCCATCTCAAGGCTAGATCAGTGGTATACCACCATGTTGCTGAAGATTAAACGACAAATCAGCACCAATGAGGATTTGCGTTAAGATTGCACGCGGAGGTATTTTAAATTTAATATCGTAGCAAAACTTCTCACTGTTTTGTGTGAACTGCTCCTCAAATGCTTTAATGTTGCCAAGCAAAAGCGGTTCGTTGCTCTTTCTGAACGGAACTGTGAATTCCGAACCGTTTTGACCGATTTTGGTCTCGTTGTTGGTTGAAATATTGTTGATTTTTATTTCATGATTAGATAAGTAGTACAGTAGGTACAGATTTAAGTTGGACTTATCCAGTATTCTAGTCATTCATTTCAACTTCCCTTGACCAGATTGGTTATGGGATAGTGAATTGCACATCTACTTTGGTACCACTAGGATATTTATTTATTTATTCAATTTTTAGGACTTTACCAAGAATGAATAATTATTATTTTTAGGTTCAATCACTTTTTCAATCTAAGTTTTATTTTGACAATTTTCCATTCAATTTGTCTGTTCGTTTGTTTTTTCCATCATAACATACAAACGGGACATCTGGTAAAAGTGTTCCACCTTTTGAAGCATTGGGTTTTTCATTTATAAAGGTCTCTTTTGCTGAGTTCTTCAGTTCACTCAGCTACTAGGTAGTTACTATTTTACTATTTTTAGGTTCAATCATAATAAAATTGCTTATCTCTTTGGGTTTACAATTTACTACCATGTCCAAGTTAGAAGTTACTCCTATGGATTTGACATTAAATTGTAAACCAGCATTAGTTGTTTCAATTCTGTTGTGGATGGGCTTGTGTATTTTTTATTCCTTTGTTGATAAACGACTTATGATAACCATTGTAGAAATTTTATTTATGTTACTTACCGTTCTCTATTACGATTACTATACGTAAGTATACTTTAGTGAGGTGTGTTTTTGAATGATCTTCTTTTGGTTAACCGACCTCAGTGGTGCAGTGTTGGAATTTTCTGGAGATTGGTAGTTCTATTCCGAGCCAAGTCATAAAATTTATCGAGGTGTGATGATTGGGGAACGATATTTGTGACAAGTATTTAAGTATGCTTAACACAATTGAAAATTCCATAACTACATCTCCAAATTTTCCCTGATTTGTCTACATTTGCATTCATAGAATCTTTCCCTGAAATATTTCTTGACCGTTCTCCTTATTAACGGTCAAGTTTAAATTATTAACTCCATTTCTAAAGGGAATTTACCAAAAAGAACATTCCAGAACATACCTTTTATCTCTTTCAAATTCCATTTATTTACATTTTCTTCTTTTTTATATAATATTATGTACTTATATTGTGACAGGTAAAACTGTCGAATAAAAATATATCTGGTTATGAAAGGCTTGTTTTGTTCGTTTCTTCCGGACTGTAGGGGGGAACCCAGCGCATACTAAAGCCAATCTGGGGGCTACCATGCCGTTTAGTTGAAATTCAGACCAGTTCCACAAAACTGTCCTCAGAAGGCTAAGTGTACTGCAGATTTCTAGCGTTCTAGTTAGCTAGGAGATCAAATTATGACACCTTCAGAGATGTGCACTCAGCCTCGAGAGGCCAAGATAGATGATTGGAAAAAAGTTCATTCTTCATAGGGTACCTATATTCTGATAATTCTGATACCTGCCTATGGGTGAAAGAAAACACAAGTGACTTGGTATGGGTATAGAAATAGAAGGTAATGTATTTTTTATTTTTTTCTAAACTTACTATCTACACAAGTGATTCTTTTCCAATTTGACTAAGAAACCGACATAACCTAACAAAAGAGGGAAACTCCTGTCAGATCTCAAATAGCAAGAGATCGATGTGCCAAATCATTTGACACTCAACAAAAGCGCTCAAAAGTCTCAAAACTCAAAAATCGTCCAACTTCTAGAAAAGTTTGTAAAGCTTTCGAAAGCTAATGGGAATAAAATTGATGCATAAAATGGGATGCAGTGAATGTTTTGGCACAAAATAAAATCATGAAAGTAAGTATCACCTACCTATTTGTAGGTACATAATTAATTTTTATTATTATTAATATTAATAAAAATTAATTATGTACCTACAAATAGAATTTTATTTTTTATTTAGGTATTGGTAATTTAGAACGATTAATCTACTAATCAGTCAACTTTTTAACCAAAATTTTATTTATTTTTTTTTATATTTTTGAAGGGAGAAAAAGATTTTTTTCTTTTCTTCATCTTTTTTTTTATTATTTATCACCTGATAATATTGAACCAAATGTCACCAAACCTATTGGACTTTCCTGTCCATCCACCAGTAAACGTACAAAAAATACGACTGTTTTGAACAAAAAATAAAGCTTGATTGGTACATTGAGCTTCCTGGGAAAGTCTCCCTAAAATTGACTTGAAAAAACCTGACTTTTGGGAAAATATAAGGGAAAGGAAGCATTTAGGAAAGGGACTTAGGGATAGATTGGGAACTACCAAGGCTTTCTTTTTTTTATTTAAGTAGCAGAGAAAGCATTTACTAAGCCTTCTAGAGGTTTTCAACGCCGTGAAAATTTTATTAAATATAATTTTATTATTATAACCCCTCTTTCCCGTAGGAGTCGCGGGTAGCATCAAACTTTTCGTGATGTCTGTTGTTGAACAATTTTATCCCTTAGTTCATACTCCTTATGGGTTGGACGAAAAATGCAGAACCAATGTAACCTCAAACATACAGACCACACGAGACTAGAGGGGTTAATTTAAAACTAATTTCTAAGGTGTTTAATTTACAGGGTTTCATTATTTCAATCAGAATCGTAAACTAGAGTAGGGATCTAAAAAAAAAGAAGAAAAAAAAAAAAAAGATGATTGTTTTTGTTTTTGAACCTAGGTAAGAAACTATAACCTATGTTGGGGGGAAAATGGTGATTTCAGCGCATCCACCATTTTTAGTCCGTCCTTCCTTTATTATTACAATAGTAATAAAAAGGTATAAGGAACGGACTCTTGTATTCGCTTCGGTTACCTTGGTAAATGTTTCAATGTTTTATAGATTGGGAGGCATTTTATGAATTTACGAGTAGGCATTTAAAATTTACTTTCATTTTCAATCATTTTCACTCAGCCTCTCCTATATTTTTCTCTAATTTTCTCAAGTTTCAACAATTTGGTAACTAGCTTACGATCCTGGTTTTTTAGCGCCTTAAAAAAATCTAAAAACTACATATTTTCTTAAAAAAAGGTGCTTCAAATGCAAGCTTTTATTTTAAAACAGGACGGGTGAAGATAGGACGGTGCTCAATTAAGTTGTAAGTATATAAAAATAGAAAATATATTATCATTACAAGAACTAAGTAAACAAACCTCGCATTTCATCAACCAAATCTACAAGGGGCCAGCCTAGTTAGCTTAGTTGGTAGCGCGTCTGCCTTGTAAACGCTAGGCCGCGGGTTCGATTCCCGCCCGGGGCGGATTTTATCCTGATGGGATAATGTTCGTTCTCGGAACGGCTGGCTTTCTCCTATCCTGTCTTCCTTCTCTCTCCGATTTCGGGACGATAAGACCCTAGAGTTACAGTTCCCTCTGTCAAACCTCTTAAAAAAAAAAAAAAAAAAAAAAAATAGAGAAGTGGTCAATGTAATCAAATTAAAATGTTCCTTCTGATATTATGTTGTTTCATAGGTACCACCTCCCTCCCAAATAAATGAGGAGGTTCAACAGACCTAAAGCACCGTTCAAACCGGTGAGGTTAACGCTTTCCCTGCTAAAACCCTTAAAAAAAAAAAAATCTTAAAAAAAAATCTACAAGGGTGACAAACGGGCAATCGCGTGCTGCTGGCTTTTCCCGACCCCCACTCAGGCTGAGTGAGGTTAATATGAGTAAGCGGGTAGCTTCTTGCCGAATGGTGGGTAAACCCCCGTCATAAAAAACCTTTCCAGTTATAGTTACCTACTACCCACTATTTGGTTGGTAAAATGCGACAAATCATATCATAGGGGATTAGGGAAATTTAAAGGGGATAGATTTCTACTAGAGTCGATTTTCCCCCCATTGTCATACGAAAGTTATGAAAAGTAATCGACGATTGACAAAGAGTTAGTTCGTAAAATGTGCAGAATTAGTTTGTAAATGGGTGAGTCCCAGTTTTTTTCTATTTTTTCCATGCCAAAGGAAATAATCTTTTCAAAGGTCTCGCGTCTTTTAAAAAGGTTTAGGTATGCATTCTGAAGGAATAGAAAGCCAGTTTTAGAGAAATACCTGCATTGGGGAAAAATCGACCATTTACGACTGAGCTGGGTTTTCATAAAAATCTTTATAGCATATTTTTGGTATCTACACACTACGCAGCCAAATTTCAGAGAAAAAACAACAGTAGTGCAATACAAAGTGTGAATAGCTTGCAAATGATGGCGCTAATTGTGCTTGATTGAATGAAAAACCATCCAAAAATTATAAACAATCAATTGATTTTACGAACCTCCTCTGATCTCTGAAATAAATCAACAAGGTTAAAACCTTGCACATTGCATAAACAAATAGATACACGGCGTTCATAAAAATAACAGGCAATCAAAAGACTTGAGAGTCTTGAGTGGAAGGTGGGTAATTCAACGGTACCTTGTACCTTGTCAGGAAATTTGGGGTTTTCAGGAGAGGTTGAAAAACAAAAAGATTGATGTATTCGGCTTTTGAGAGGATAATAAAATAATCTAGGTACGATGAAAATTCTGAAAAATAAAGTAACTTTTTAATTTACAAAGTAATACATACCTACTCACCGAATAAAATTATCCATTCAAAAGTAAAATTACATTTTTTCTTTCCTTTCCATACCAATTAGATGGTACAAGTAAAAGTAAAACTTTACTATAAAATAATTCCAAATGATTTTTTAAAGTTTTTTCTTGGTGTATTTTGCCAGACAGCTATCTGTCAACCGAACTATGTTAATTTAATGTTCATACACAAAAACGATATCTAACTAGTTACTAATGTATATCACAATATAAACAAAATAAAAATAAGCAAGAGGAAATTAAAAATAAAATAATGATCAATTTATTGAATAGATTCGAGATCTAATCATTAGAATAATAAACAACATTTAAATTATCTACAACCTTTGTCGAATAAATTTAGACTTCTACAAAAGGAAAACAATATTTTTACTTCTTCACACGTTTACAAATTTACCTATCATAGTTTACCCTATCAGAAGATTATACAATATATAATAATGATTCGAGATTTTCTTAAACACTATATAAACAAAGTACATTTCGTGAGAGGTTTTTAGATACTAAACTTAGCCTAGAATTCGACCCAAGAAGTAAGGATAGTGGGATCGGTGCTGTTGTTGGGAAAACAGAGGACTTCTTTTTGGTTTCTCTGGTAAGTCTGGAACTGGTTCTACCAATCTCTTCGTGGTCACGTGACTGATGGTGGAACTTGATTGTACTGAGCTGCTCGAGGGTTTGACTGTCGTTGGAACAAACGGCTGCTTGTTTCCTGGAGGAAAGAGAAGATGTTAAAAAAGTTGTCTTGATGCTAATTATTTCGTCCCTGGAAGGACAGTGGAATGTGTACTAAAATTCAAGTGGTAGAATTGATCGTATCACTAACTAGCTCATTTTCAACAAAAATACCCTGCAATCAGCTCTTTTAATGTTCTGTACCTAGTTTTAAATAGGTGATGAATTTTCCAAGTATGTTACGAATTTACAAGATCTGCCCGTTTACAAAAGACCAAGAGTTTTGCACATACATACTTACCTAAGATTGCAGGCAACGTTTTCTTGATGGTCTGCGACTCTGATCGCACTGTTGTGATGGTTGTTGTGCTTTCCGCTGCCACACCTTCTTTTGCAATGGTGGACTCTGTCATTACAGTTGTTGTCGGGTCGTTCCTGCCTGCTCCAGCAGCCTCATTGAATTGCTCCACCTTGTCAATCATCAACACAGGTGGCAGATTGCGTCGTTCATATTTCGCCGTGGTAGACGTCCCTTGTGATCGACCAGTTTGTTGTGTGTTTCCACTGACCGTCTGATTGCCACTTTGGTTTGTCAAGTCTTTCGGACTGCTTGGAACGGCATTCTTCTTGGAAACTGTAATTTCGTTTTCAAACAATGGTTTCAAGGCAAGAAGGTTCTCGGTTGTTCTGACGAATTCGGTGCTGGTTTCTTCAGTCCTTTCGTCTTCGCTGTGAGATTCAAACTGGTTGGAGTTCAAGGAGTGACCTTTGGAGTCGAGGATGACTAATCCAGGTGATTGTTCTTGGCGTTTGTTGTGTTCTGTTAGATGATCAACAGATACTGGAGTTGAGTTCAACACAACGTCAGCTTGTTTTGTCTCTGTTGACGGCTTCATGGTCGATACATGATCGTCATCGGTCGTCGGCGGCAAAGGTTTTGTTGATGTTTCGGTTTTCTTTGTTGTCATGTCAGTGCTAATCTTCACAGTGGGAATGATTTTGTCATAAAGAGTTTTGATGGATTCATCAATTTCCTCTAGAGATTCAACCGACTTTTCTTTGGCATCTTGAATAGCTTTTAAAACTGAAGTTTTAAAAGATCCGGGAGTTGTACTTGCAATGGTTTCAGTTTTCTCAGTAAAATTTTCAGTCAATTGAGGTTCTGTCTGGGTTGCTTTGTCCATTTTTTGAACTGGATGAGTTTTTGTTGTAGATAATTCCAATTTGGATTTTTCTTTGATAAAACCTTTTGATTCGGAAAATTTCTTTTCGGTACTATCGAGTAAATTCTGAACGCCCGAATTCACATAGTTTTGAGCATGTTTATCAGTCTCGGATTTATTTGCTCCTTTCTCTAGGAAATCAATGTCTTTATTAATTTTTGACTCAAAGTTGTTTACTTTTTCTTGTATCTTACTTTCCCCACTCTCTTTTTGAAGTGTCAAACTTTCACCAACCACTTGTTTCAATGCTGGTTTTGGACTGAATACAGATTCTATCTTTTCCTCCGAATCTTCATTTATTTTGAGCTTCTCTGTTTTTTCTTTCAAACTTTTAATCGAGTCACCAATTTTAGCTTTTGTACTTTCGAACGTACTTCCCAAAGATTTCACTGTATCTTCTACCAGTGAGCCCGTTTTCTTTGCCGTTTTTTCTAAACTCTTTGCTGTATCTTCAAAACCAGATACCAATATCGCTTTCAATCCTTTAGAACTGGTGCTTGGCATAGCTGTGGAGGTGATAGGTTCTAGAGACAGTGTAGAGGTTTCTGACTTGCCACTGTTGCTTGTGTTGTTAATAGAACGCACCAGCTGGGTTTCAGTACCGACTGTTAGTTTGGATAGTGTTTCTGTGGTGGAACTGTTGTAGACGATGTTTCCATCTACTGCAGGCTTCTCAAAGTCGTTCTCTGGAATCACTGGGAAATTACCGAGTGGTAGAGATTTGATTGGTTCGTCAGCAAAGGATAGGTCTTCAGGCGCAAATCCTACCATGAAGTCTTGAGGAGCGACATTATCTTTCATAGCGGAATCATCATTATCACCTTTTGAAGTTGGATCAGAAATATTGGCGATTTCACCATTGCTAATAGAGTTGGCATTATCATCCATAGCATCAATAGAGTCAGCGGTGGTTGTAGAAGTCTTCTGCTTCTTCTCCTTCTCCTCGTCGTAATCGAATAAATCTGAGAACACAAAAAAATTCAACAAAGAAATCAATTTTATATCAAAAACTTTCAGGTATTATGACATGCGAGTATATCAAGGTATGTCATAGGTATTTGACTTCGGAAGGGAATCCCTGAACAAAGTACCTACCTAATCTAGTACCTACCTAATCTCCAACATTTAACGAATGTTGGTAGTCTTAATCATGACGGTGTTGACTGCCTAACCTAAGCACTTACCATTAGCGAAGACGAAATGTGTTGGGGTGGTAAATTCGCCCGGGAATGTGCTGGAACGCCGGTGTCGATTAGAGATGGCGGAGTCCCACATTCCTTTGTACCAAGTGGACATGTTCTGATTGCAGTGGAGGAGCATCATCAAATCTCGCTTGTCCTGGAATTGAATAGAATTCAGATTTATTTTCTCAAAATTAAATGGGTAAAAGGCAGAGCGGTCCAAGTCCAAAAATCGACTTTCTGAGTTATTTATATCGTTGGAAAGAGCGCAAAAAGATTTACTTTTTATATTCTACTAGATTTTAATACTACAAATTATAAAGCTAAGTGCACTCAAAAATCCAAGCAGAAAAAAGTATAATGATAAATAAATAGAATAGAATAGATTAGAATTTAGGTTGAGACATTCTGATTGCAAATAAAGTCAATTCTTTTTCCTTCCTTTCTCTCTCTCTCTTTCTCCTACTCTACGATTTCCAATTTGATTTTCTCTTACATTCTTTATTTTCCAAAGAATTTCTGCTTTCTTCGCTTTCTCTCCTTTTTTTTTTCGCAAGGAAATCTCAGGAGAATTTTCTTACAAAGAAAAATGAGAAATATGAGAGAGGGGGAGATGAAAAGAGATAGATAGAGAGAGAGAGAAAGAGAGAAAGAGAGAGAGAGAGAGAGAGAGAGAGAGAGAGAGAGAGAGAGAGAAAGCTAGGAAATTCCTGTATAAAATAGATATAGCTATAGAACAAGAACTAGGTAATTAGAAAATCTAGACTGAGAATATCTCTCTCTTTCTCTCTCTCTGTCATGGAAATATTCATGATCTTTATTTCATCCTCTACTTATTTATCTACCTACCTACCATACATATGTACGTATTCCTATATTATTATTTATCAAAAATGCTAAAATTGAGATTCAAAGCATACTTCCTTCATCTTCTCTGTCTCTCTCTGTCTGTTTGTCTCTCTCTCTTCTCTCTTTAATCTTCTTTTCGCCACTCGTTCGCTAAAACTCTCATCTACATAATATATATATTATATCCTCCTCTCTTTCTATTTATCTCGCCTTCTTTCTGTCTCTTTCTCCTCTCCTTACTGTCTCGCTCCCTCTTTTTCTCTCCATTTCTCCTTCTTTCTCTCTCTCTCCTACTCTTTCTCTCTATCTCACATCTGTCAAATTCTTCATCTTACCTTTTCTTTTCTCTCTTCTTTTCTCTCTTCTTTTCCCTTTTCCTCCTCTCCTTTCTTTTTAGTCCGTCCTTCCTTTATTAAATTACGATAGTAATAATAAAAGTTATAGGGACGGACTATTGTATTCGCTTCGGTGTCGTATGTCTGTCTGTTAGTAATGAAGTTTAAAAAAAAAAAAAAAAAAAAACAGCAAGGACAAAACATAATTTTAACATTTAATTTATCTTTGAATACCGAGAACAAAGTAAGCACAAACTTACGTACATTACGTACACAGTTCTCAAAATTTTGAAATCTCTAACATTGATATATACCTATCCAGTCTTCTGAGAAATCGTACCTACATCCTATATCTGACTGTGCCAAATTGCTATAATTTCCGTTCAGACAGGAACTGCATGAAGAAGAAAAAGAAATAGGCAGACGTAATGATTTTATAATAGTAAAGTATGATTTGAATGTTGCACCAATGCATTCAGACAATTGATTGAATTGATGTGATTGTGGTTCTTTGTCTTAGTACTTGAAGGGAATTGTTTTGCCATACCCCGGCGAGTAAAAGTAAGAAGCTACCTTTATTTGAAGACAATAAAGCCATGTCACAGCTTTGTACCTATGTCTTATTCATAGGTCATATGTTTATAAATAGGTATTCTTTGTATGATCTTGCAATGCAATATACGAAACTCTGTTTAGACTGGCTTGGTAAGGGAACTTTTTAGTCTTAGACTATACATATTTATAATGTAAAATAGAATAGAATATACCTTTGTTTATCCTGCTCGAATGAGACTAAAAAGTCCCTTTACCCCAGCAGTCTCATGTATTTTATGGGTTTGTTGTCTTTGTGTTTGTTGGTTCTTCTCTAAGTAGATATTATGTTTCAGTAATCTTAAAGTAGGTACATCTTTTACAGTGCATCTATGAGCTCAGTGATGTGTTGCGATCTCACGTGCAGTTGCAGTCGGACGGATGCAACTTTTGTCGAAATGTCGACAGTGTCCCCAAAGTGTCGAATATAAGTCCGGATGAGTTTGAAAACAAGTGAGTATCTAGCCCGAAAGTAAATTGACAAACTGCAGCCTTCAAAGTTTCAGTTCAAACATAGTTAAATTAAATAACTCCGTACACAAAAGTCCACTCTGAAGCTTAGGAGTAGGGGTAAACAGGCCTAAAAGTTGGGTTAAGCCTATAGGAATCTAGTTATATTAAAGTTCTTTTGATCCATTTGATAGAACATCGATATAACGAAATCCTAAAAAGCTAAATCGTTCGTTATAAAGAGTTTTCCTTATTTGAGACCTTAACACCAGGGTCCTGGGAAGCAATGTTTCGGAAATATCTTCATTATATTGAACATTTTCGTAACACAGAAGTTCCAAGTCGAAGTTCTACTGTGGAATCCAGGGCACATAGCTAATTCGGGAGTGTTAATTACAGCTTGGAGGCAATCACAAACTCTTTTCTCGCTGAGAGAGTTATGCTAAGTATACAAACCAGGAACCAGTTAGTAATTGACAGTAGAAATCACATCACACTTGAGTTCTCGACCTCTCATGATCTTGAACCTACTCGTAGTGGTATTATTTCACTTGAGCAGTCAACAAACACCAACGTCCTTCAACCCATTAGTGTCTTTACTGGTTCTGGATCAGTAAGAATTTCAGTTTTTCCTGAAAGAGGAATTCGGTTTAGAGCAAATAATGAAAAGAAAAAGTATCTGTGAGATAGATGAAAATAGAATAGAATATACCCTGTTTATACTGCAAGAATGAGACTTCTCTTTTCGCCCGCAGTCTAAACAAGGTCTTATGTATTTGGTATGCTTATTTGCCATTAGCATACCAAATTTACGAAAATATAATAAAGATACTTATTTGGCACTTCCACTAAACGGTGGTCTCACGGGGTTGGAAGGATTGGTAGGCGTTAAAATCCTCAGATGAGTTGCCCTTGCCCTGGACTCCTTCCGTGTTCTAAAGATCTAAAGTTAGTACGAGTAACTATCCCTCAGGTCTATAACTCAATCCCTCAATGTTTAAATGAATGATGACTTCTGTTTTCATGAAAGTTCTTTCATAAAAGTCAACATGAGACTCTAGACACGGGGTTGTGAACTTTTTCGTTCAATTCTGTCCTCAGCTATGCCTATGACGGGGTCCCTGTAGTTATTACGGATGCCATGAAGAACTGGACTGCTCAGAAAGTGTTTGACTACCATTTCTTTAAAGATCTTTACGCGGAATCAGATCTGGATGCCAGTCAATGCCAGTTTTTGCCGTACAAATCGGGATTTGCGGACATGTACGATTTTCTCAGCATGGAACCGAAAAGGGCCAATTTGGAAGAAGGGTCTAAACCGTGGTATGTTGGCTGGTAAGTGAGTTTTTCGACTTCTACTGATAAGAACTTAAGAGGTATTTTTTTTCCATTTTGTACCTTGACTAAGTCAGCAACAAACCACAGATGGTTATCGGTCAGTGAGTCACTCACCACCCTAGATGCTGCTTACCATCACTCGTCAGTCCGTCAGTTGTGTTAATGATCCATTTCCTTGCAGATCATTTCAAGAATTCCCCTTTTCCTTTTGTTCCCTCATTCCATGCTTCTCACCATCTCTTGAACCTACATAGACTCCCAATTCCCATTTCCTAGGATAGCTACATAAGAAATAATATTACATATTACCTATGTTCTCATCTTCTCTATTGATAAAAGGAGACAATAATTACATTGACCATCACGCATGCTTTGCAGATTACGTGAAAACCCATCTGCCTGGTTGCATAATTGAAATTATTTGAAGACATGCAACGAACAAAATTGCAGAAATCTTCTCCCATCTCCATCTGAAACCTGTCCATTTTTTACACATTTTCTAATGATGGAAAAATCCTTTTTTAGTCCGTCCTTCCTTTATTATTACTAATAATAAAAGGTATAGGGGACGCCTCCACTATGCTTTAGGCTCAATACAGAGTGGAGCGGAGAGCATAGCGCATAGAGCAAGTAGAGGGAAGCGACGACTTCAAACCGCATAGAACTGAGAGCAAAAAGCTCTAGGCGTTATGCTCCTTGTCGATCGACGGCCGTCCACCGTCCATCGATTATGTGAGCTCACAGCTTTACATGTGTTTCCTTTCGAAAGGGAAAAGAGGACGTCAGAGGAACATTTGCAGCTTACAACACACTCCTCGAAGTTGATAATTTGAAAACCACATAAACTAGATAAACAATGAAGAAAATAAAGTAAAAATTGATGTTGAAGCTAATTTATCCAAAGATCTTACACTACACTATTCTGAACAGATTACATTTCAGTTCGAGTGCCCAGGGTAGATTTTATCCTGATGGGATAAGGTTCGTTCTCGGAACGGCTGGCTTTCTCCTATCCTGTCTTCCTTCTCTCTTTGATTTTGGGACGATAAGACCCTAGCAGTTACAGTTCTATCAAACCTCTTAAAAAAAAGAACAAAAGGCTGCACTGACGAATCTAGCTTTTATGGATTGACATCTCCTTGTACATATTTCTTTATTCGGCTTCTTAAAGTTCTTAAACTTTCCAAGGGGAAATAGAAACATGAAAGTAGGAGTTGAAATTAGTATTTTAATGTTCTCATATTAATTTTTTTCCATATTAGAATAGGTAATGAAAAACTTATAAAAGTTTGAAATTAAAACTCACATCTACGCAATAGTATAATCATGCTCGGGAAAAATTGTAAAACTTCAATGCCTAATGTTGAGACTTTAACTCCACAGGAGAAACTGATTCTGTTGAAGGAATACTGAGCCAGTGGTTCAGTAGTTCCCTAAGGGGCCACTAAATGCCCAACGGGCCCGACATTTCCCTGGACTAACTGTTCGAGTTTAAGATGCACTGTTTTAAATGGGTGACAACAGGAGGCCCCGGTGTAAATGTATATGTTGCGGTAAATACGTTCATGTCAAGTGCCTTGGAGTCTCTGAGACGGTTCGTTCAAAGTCTTCAAGTATTCTCACAAACACTTCAACATGAATCTGTATGTTGAAAAGGCTCTCTGCTTTTAAAAGGCTTGGACTTTTTTCAGTAAATAACCAAAATATACCGACCTCACAGAGTTAAAGTTCACATTTAACCACATGACAAGTAGAAGTGAGGTAAGGAGAGAGCCACGTTATAAATGATTTTAGACACGAAGTTGTGTTATTATTAGTCATTCCATTCTGTACTTCTTGTAAAAAGACGTTGAAAAAAGGCATTCTTGTCTATTTGTTAAAGACCATTAAAAGAATATATTTTGCTCTGTTACTGTTAGAATAACTATACCTATCTACGAGTGTTGTACATCAAGGAGTGACATTTGTTCACATAATTTAATTGTTAAACCTTATTTATGAGATTAGATCTTCAAACTTCGGCAAAAGAGTCATTTCTATTTACAATAATATTGCATTCTCTCTTTCTGTCGTACCTACCGAAGTTTGGCAGGGGCAAGGATCACCCAGCCTCTTATACCTACTTTCATTATTTAGAATTTTAGACCCTGATACTTTATTATTAGACGAGAATATCTTGAGATTTTAATCCCTCTTAAAGAAAAGGAGTTATGTAAAATAGATTAGAATAATGCTTCAAAGGAACAAAGGCTACTTAAAAGTCCGAAAACTTGACCATAGGAACTTGTAATCTTTAATCTTAGGACGTCACGTAAAATCTACTTATGTGTGTGGAAAAATGTCGACTAATCCCTTTTTGTTCTAAAACTTCCTCTCCTCCCCAAAACCACCCTGCTGGTTTCTTAGCCCGGAGGGTCAAAAAATTTCCATTCTGTCTTAAATTTTATACTAAAATTCTATAATTTATTCAAAAGTTCATCGAATACATGGGAAGGAAAACTTTGTATCTCTCCTCAGTTCAGATGTTCTGAGTGAGGGAGGAGGGGAAAGAGGAGAAGGTAAATTCTATACACGTTGGAAACAAGGTAGTTTCGAGAGGACGCGGACGTAAGCAAAATGTTCAAAGTATTCTCCGGACGAGACGGTTAAACTAACAAAAATCATAATAGGTATGTACGTCTGTGAATTATGTAAATGTAAATGCAGTTTCTTTGTGTTATTATGTCATAATCAAGCAAGTGTTCCTAATATAAGGACTCCAAGGTATAAGGTTCAACTATTTCATTGTTTATGGTAATCAGTACCCATAAAAACATTACAAATTATTTTAATTCATTACAAGTAACTAACGACAGTATCATAGGACTGTAAAAAAACACACCATTGACTAGCAAGAAGGTATACTTAGAGCATTCAATAATGTCATTTGTCAAAGTATTACATAGCTACTCATTTTCCTCACGAGGCTGAGTGGGCCCCGCAACAGCCAGTCACGGTATCAATCATTTGCATGATACAAACTTGACCCCGCCGGGAATCGAACCCGGGTCTCCCGCGTGCAAGGCGAGCGCAGTGACCACTACGCCATGGGAGCTGACTGTCTATGAATTATGTACGTCCCTACAGAAAATCAACAATCGCATCATCAGCAATTACCAAAGGTCTTTCAGTAAAAGATGCATGATTTGCACTAATGAAGAACTAGTGAGATAGATCGGTCCAGTGGTTTAAGTAATGGTGATAGAATACCGCCTGAAGTGATTTATGGAAAAGTGAAACAAATGCCACAATGTGGAGAATTGTTTAGGTATATCATGTAAAATTCAAGTTACTATAGATACCTATCTATGTAGGTAGATTGAACTAAAATTTCTGAGTCAACTGATAAAGGACAGGGTCACAGGTAATACGTTGAGCTTTACAACTTTGAACTCGCGCGGTTGTACGTATACAGCTAGGTACCTTACCTACTTATCTACACATCTAATTCTCACACTTCTAGAGTAGGGGAAAGGTTTGATAAATAATTACGTCAATTTTGAGCAGAAAAATCTGCATGTAGGTCCAAACGATATTCACACAGCCCCGGGCGGCTGCACACAGAGAAGTGTAATGAAGCGTGGTTCATAATAGATCCAAAGCATGAGTTGTAATGCTCATAATAAGTTCAAAGCTTATAATAGAGTCAAGGTTTGTCTAAGCTCTGATGTGTATGATGCACGATTTATACACATTATAAAGGGACATATTCAGTGGTGTAGATTCATAGAAGTTTAACCCATCCTTTAGGGCTGTTTGCCCCTACACGCAAGCCTCAGATTGGGCTTTTTGTGTATGTAATTTTCAGTGGTGTGTCCTACATGAAACCTGGGGAAGGTCTGCTTTCCTTCCGCTTTACAGTTTCCTCACTCCCCTTTTTGCCATTTACCGAAAATAGGAGGTAATTCAAGTGTATATTTAACCAAGATTCCAAGACCACCAGATAGGCAAATAGGCATACTGTATAACTTATAGTTTTCCCTTTGGTCAAATTGGCTTCGGCATATTGTATGGTTTCCCCTTTGGAAAATCGCAAGATGCACTGGAAATATTATACCAGGTGTAAAAATAAAGACAAAGAAGATACAGGTTATGCTGTTGTCAAACATGTGTCATCAAATTTCTACGGTTGGCCATCTTGGCAGAAGGTAATCTCAAATGTAAATGTACGAGAATGTATTTTTCTATTTCATCACAGTTTCAAGAAATCTCGCAAATCTGCACTTAGATTAGACCTTTGGCATAGACCTTTATAGGAACATGGAAAACTTTTAGGAAGGAGTGACGTGATTAGCAGATCAAGGTCCTCAAATGTACACATCTACACATTGCATTGGTACAAATTTGTGTCAAAGGTTTTCCTAATATCCTCCCTACCCGACTATTCCTCAGTTGGGGAATTCAAATTCTTGTGCACATCACCTTCATCAAATCTGGAATAAATATTCACAGACAAAATTAAATCAAACATTTCCATGTTTGATGAACATCTGATCCAAGTGTCCCGATATTTTAAGCATTTTGTTCTCAAAACACAACGGAGTTTTATTTCTCTGTTCTATTCTTTTACAGCATGTTCACGCGGTTCCTCCGATCATTTTCCTTACCAGTGACCTACAACCAGATCGCATCCTCCAAAGCGGACAAAATCTCCACTAGTGCCATGAGCTCATGGATTGTTGCCAATCTGGTAGGTGTATTCTTTTATCGTATCAAGAAAACAACCAACCCCAGTGGTGTAGTGGTTAGCGCGGTGGACTTCGGATCTGGAGGTTGGTGGTTCGAGTCCAAGTCAAGTCATAAAATTTAGCGTAGTGCATTAAGCAGGGAACGACATTTGTGACAAGCATTTATGCTGAACACAATTGAAATTCCTTTTTTCGTATCAAGAAAACATTTCAAAGAGGTTTGTGTGTTTGTTTGGTCTCCCTGGAGGATGTAAAACTGAGACAAAACCAGCCCTGTCAAGCCACAGATAATAGTGGCTCTTTTGAGGGTACCTGAATGGGACTACGGTCATGTGAATCTCAGGAAGTAGGGTACAACGACATAATTATGTACCGGAATATCCCTCATTAGACCCCTGAGGAAGCCCACTCAGAAGCTTAGGTGTATATAAGTATAAGTGGTGCTTTATTTAGACTGTCAGCTTAGAACAAGTTGTTCCATTATACCAATATTTTAATAGAGCACCTCTTTATTGATATAGGTGTAGGAGCAAACAGCCCTAAAGGATGGGTTAAGCTTCTACGAATCTACGAAAAGGTTTGTTAAAGATTAACAATAATGAATTATTCCTAATTTCTCCAGGGCGGTGGCAGTTCGTGTCAAGATCATTAAAAGATATTTTTTTTTTTTTTTTTTTTTTTTAATTACACCCCCAGCACGTATTGGAGAGAAAATGACAAAAAAGAGAGGTGGCTCTAGTTAAAAAGTCAACCTAAATCTAAAAAAAATCTAAATCATAATTTATTTGTGGTGAAGCTGAGAGCTTCTTCACAATTTTTGTGGATATCACAGCATTACTAAGAGCCTCCGGTACTATTTCTGAGATATCTATAATTTATTTTTCTTTTTACTCTGGTAATGCCGCCACTGGTCGCTACTCTATTAAAGTAGCTACTCAATTGTCCTCACGAGGCTGAGTTCACCCCGAACTCCAAGCACAGAGCCGAAAAAAACCTCGGTCCCGCCGGGAATCGAACCCGGACCTCCTGCCTGCAAGCCTAGTGTGATACCCACTCGGCCACGGAGGTTGCTTTAAAAAGTCAATCTATTTTATTTAAGTTTTAGGATTGACATTAAACTTAAAGGCTTTGTTCAATGGTAGTAAATCGGATGCGCTGTGCTACAATGTATTGTAATTTATTAGTGGAGACGCCAAACAACTGAAGTAGCCCGTGGATCTTGATTCTACCATTTCCACAAATCAACAAGCAAGAGCCGCAATGGAGTGAATACAAGGGAGTGCAGCACACACTGTACCGCGCTCTCACTCCTCTATTTCTCCTTCTCTCTCATTCTTCATTCTCATTTTCGTCTCTTATTGATTTACTTTCAATAATTATTATTTTTTCTCTCTCCTTTTTTAAAGTAAAAAAAAAAGAAAACTTTTCTTGTATTCTTTTTTTCTCCCTCTCACACCCTTCTAGGTTTTTTCTCTTTTCTTAAACCCAAACGAGAATTTTTAATGAACTTTTGTATACATTAAGACAGAGGAAAAAAAGCATGTGACATCTGGGGAGTCGTAAAACTGCTGACAAGGTTGCTTAAGAAAAAAATCCCTGACTGAACGTATCGTTAGATTATGTTAATACAGGAGCACTCTGGCTTATGGCTTATGACATGTATTCATATTTGCTGCAAATCCCTAAGTAATGATCATAAAACTGAAGATGAAGAATAATTGCGTGCCGTTCCGAGCTCCGTGCTGAAAGCGGAGTATGGGCTTCATGAGCATGCATTCTGTTCGAACATCTTCATATACGTGCATTATAAAATACGTACATACGCTTCATCCGTCATTCTTGTAAGCTAGGTATTCAATTCAAAGGTCTACTTCATTTCATGAGCATGCATTCTGTTCGAACATCTTCATATACGTGCATTATAAAATACGTACATACGCTTCATCCGTCATTCTTGTAAGCTATTCAATTCAAAGGTCTACTTCACAAATTCTCAAAATTCCGCGATGCTTTCTCAAGTTATTTACGAGGTAATAATGGTTAACGAAATTCGGGCAAATATTTCAAGATTGATCGCGGAACAAAATGAAATATCGTCGAGTTAAACTTAAAAGTTAGTTCTTTGTTCAAGCTTTAGTCCTTTGAGCATGTTTAACAAACTTCCAAGTTATGGTATTCTCTTCATCACACACACAAAACTATTTCTTCCCAAACTAAATCTCATCCAGCAGAAAGCCTCATGGGAGACATTGCGAGCTTTGCATAGAAGTAGGAATCGTTCTTTTGGCCGAAGAAACATGTCCAACATAATTTTGTTTTATGTTTAATATAAATTGTGTGCTAGGGAACTTATTATGCGGTAATTAATGGCTGTTGAGGTCGGGGTTGGTTGTGAGTTTGTGTGGTGACGCAAGGAGAGGGTTGGTGTTTTTGGGTTTTGCTGGAAATGTGTTATAAAACTGTGTAGATACACATGTATATCATGAATACTGATTGACCCTTTTCAACGCTACAAGATTAATAACTTTTGGGTGTAAATCTGAATGTGACTACAAACTAGCTTGTGGTTCAGTGATCTGTAGATCTGTCAGAAATAGGACGGATCGATTCCAAAATCTAAAGAGCAAATATCCTTTAGGTGTTTAACATGGTCCTAAATTTCAAGGGGCCCTTGAAGGGCCCGCTCGGGTCCAGAATGTAATGAGTAAATTTTCCAACTTTACTCGTTCACTAATGCCAAAAGAGTTTAAAGTCTGTACTCGTATACTATTACGTACATTTTTCAAGATAGCAACGAGTGTCCATGATAAAGTAAGTCTAATTAATGTATTGACCGTTGCAATGAACTCTCAAGAATACGTAAAATTTCTACACAATGTTTCCTCTTTCAAAATTATCTGTGGATACACTTGTAACACCTTTGCACCAGGGAAAACATAATGATAATAATAATTCAAGCAAAACTGACTCGTTCAAAATTTATGACACGAAAATCGTATAATATGCAATGCTCGTCTGTTGTTCCAAAAGTTAAGTAAATTTTGGTGTTGTGCCTAAGAGACTTGTTGTCCAGAATATTAAATGAAAAGCTTTAGGATCATTAATAAATCCTTTGAAAATATCCCTTCCAAAAAAAAGCCACTCTGATTTAACCACATGACAAAAAATGTTCTAAAAGTGGTAGTCACTGTGGAGTAATTTTTTCTCTCGTGTCTTTATATTCAAAAAACCTTTCTCCTGTTCTTTTTGACATTTTAATATACTTGCGAAGTGACAATGTGAAAAAGGAGTAAAAATAAGTGGTTTCTTCTTTCTTTTTTTGTCCTGCGGCACTTTTATCAAATTTCCCTAGGAAACATGAAAGAATTTCAGATTATTATTATTACATGTTTTGTGTGTTATAGGTATTTTATAAACGTCATATGCACAAACATACACCTGCACACAAACACACACACACACACACACCACTAGAGTAAGTACAACAATGAAACACATATATTATTTTGTTTATTGTTGTATTTTAATTTGTCTCGAAGGTAAATTATGTTCCGCCTTGAGACACCTTCTTAAGGTGTCTGAGAAACTATTTCGTAAACCTCAGGGCCATCCATCCCAAATACAGGGTCTCAAACAATGTCTGGATTTGGTTTGAAATTAGAAGCCTGTAAGGGTCTCTCCTGAAATTTCAGTGTAGCTAGAGGTGCTATGTACATTACATATTTCTGCAGAAAATCTCGTTTTGATTATTTACAGGGTTTAAAAATTAGTCACCATGAACATCAGCAACTTTACTGTGATTACTGTGAGATCATGGTTTGATTTTCTTCCCATGCTACCCTGTTTCCTGAATAGTACAATAGGTGCGATGCAATTCGATACTACCATGGAATAGAATACAAATGATCCAAGTATTTTAATTGACCAAAACCGTCCTGCTATTATACTTCTTGGTCCGATTCGAGATGTTACTCAGAATGTTAGTAACCTAGGTAGGTACTATGAAATGATAATGAAAACTGACTCTAGAGTTCAAGTTTGAAACTTCACCGGCATCGGCAGTTTTTAGTTTGAAATAATATGTTCAATTCCTGGCCTTTCCAAACTTTTATCTTTTTGAAGTTATGAATTAACACCAACCAGTCTAATAACTGCAAAACTTATCTTGATACTTATGCAGCATTTAAGCTTTCAGAACGTGCTACGGGTTTCAGCACGAGGGAGAAAGAAAAATTCTCTCCCCGCCAAGAATATTGATGTAGATTTACATAATGAATATGTTTTACATATTTATGGAAAAAATAATGTCGGAGCTATTATATGAAACAAGAAGCTCACATCAAGTTCACATCTACTGGCAGGCTCAAGTTTTTATTATTTAAATACCTAACTGACGAATTTCATACACTCGATAGGTATAATCAAGTGTTTCCTGAATGTCTGTTAGACTCACACCTACGCATACAGGGTGTTAAAAAAGTCTTTCCCAGGGCTGGGTTTCTTGAAAGCCGAAAGTATTGAAAAGACCATAACTTTTGATCCAGCCTGAATCAGAGTAGGCTAAAACGTATCGGTAATGAATGACCCCAATCAAACCATTTTAAATGTACAACTGGACCTTAGGTCTTCCCCACTAATCAACCTCCTTGCAAAAATGTAAACGGTCCCTCAGAGATACCCCCCCCCTCTTCCCCTCCCCCTGGCGGCAAAATTCAAAATTTTTTACAATGTTTATTTTTAAATTTAAAATTTTTACTGATCTGGTCAATTTGTCAATTTGTTCCCCTTTTTTAAACAAATATTTTTTTATGAAAAAAAAAAAAAAAAAAAAAAAAAAAAACTACTTCAATTTTCTAGAGTTGTGTGCTACCTAATTAACATAGTTTTCAAAACTGAAGGAAGAGGAAAATCAAACTGCTTGAGGTTTGAAAAAGAAACTAAAATTTCAGCATGAACTAAGAGGAGGAAATATATTTTAATCTCAGCTTGCTTTTTCAAGTTTTTCGTTCAAAAAGGCCAAACCAAACACGGTGATATTGAGTAAATTTGTTTTATAGATACTTAAAAATGTTTTTAGAAGAAAAAAGGTAACTAACTCTTTAATGTTAAGTGACAAAGTATCGTAAAGTTTTACTGCACCTTTTCTCATAAAAAGTTTCCATGTTGAGAATTGATGCACATCATTAAAAATCTCCATTGCCTGAAAGTGGAAAGATTTGGAAGGTGTTTAAAGCTAACTTGAAGCTTCATGTAGACATGTTATTGCTGTCAAGACAAAGGATACTTTTACTCACTTTATTTCCTTCGATCGTCCACTCTATCCACAGTAGGTAATGTTCTGATGTTAGGATAGGACTAATGTATCCATCTACGTATTCTGTGTTTCGTGTTTTCATTTTCCTTCCTCCCATGTTCACTTGTTCACCCTCATGTTCCCAAGGGAAGGGGCTTAAAAAGTACGCATCTTTTGAAAAAGGTACTGTCAGACACTAAATTGATCAAATTTAAATAGCCCGAACAATGGAAAACTTTTTCTGTTATCTTTTATAGTCCCCAATGAAAAAATTATAACTTTAAATGAAATCATTCCGAGTACCTCAGTACCTCTCTCAATTATACATATGCGTGGGTTACTTTTCATTTTAACCCACCCCTCTTGGGATTGCAAATTATCAAACAAATTAGCTTCGAAATGCTAGTTATGTGATCTCGAACTATCAACTCCTGAATTACAAAATCATGCTGACTATATTACAGTTAAGATAACAGGATTTTATTGTTGCTATATTTTTGTCACACTTGAATGTTGATCTGTCTAAAAGTTTCACCCCTAGAGCCACTTTTCCATCAAACCATTTGAAGATATTCAAGTGACATTTTCATCTAGAAATGAAATATTCTCGGCATGTTCAAAATGTTTGTGACAATCTTACCTTGACTTCTATTTCCATGACGCAATGTTTCTAAACTTTCCCTTGTTCTCCCCTATTTGTTGAGAACAGAGTTTGCTAAATTCTCTGACAGGTACAGGGTTCGCTAGATTGTCGTGCGATATTTTGTAATTCAGTGCCCAGTCTCTGTCTTGTAAATCACGACTTGATATTTTTGCGTTTTTGTGGCGGCGCGGCGGTATCATATGGCATCATAATCATAGCATTATCACTATCCAATCTAACAATTTGTTCAATAATAATAAATTACATGTTTCTTCTTTGATTCCAGGTAAGTGTTGCTAGTAATGTTTTTCTCGCCTCTGGTTTGACATAATGTTGTAAATTCCCCAACTCATATAGTTCTGTAAGTACCACCTCTTGTTTTGTATCACGATTATTGAGTGATAATTCTTCTCGATTTATTACCGTGTTAATAACTTGGGCTTTGATATTGTTCGTACCTGTCGCTTATTAGACCACGATTTATGTTCTGTTGTAAATCTTCAATGTAATATCTAAATTTGCACTAACAATTATTGGTTTGGGAGTTGAGGGCCAGATTTATACGAGTCAGGTGGTGTCTTGAAACATGTAGCTTTTCAGCCAGTGAGCAGGTGAATGTTTTGTGAATTGGGTGCAAAGTACTTGACTTGAGTATTTTAGCATTCTTTTCACAGCAAAATAACATTTACTAAAGGGTGTCCCAATAAGAACGCAAGATTTAAAATGGTCATAACTTTGTTGTGACTTGTTTTATTTACCCAATCTTTGACAGATTGATTATAAACATATCAAAATTAGTCATCATGGTGCACTAAACTGTTCATCAACGCGTTAGCCTAATAAAATCGACACATTATCACTCTTGCGCGGGAATTTTCCTAGTCGAAATCGTGTCATTTTCCGTTTTAATGAGGAGAAATGGCCTTCATGATCATGTAATTTTTGCCCCGCTAGACTTCTTTTTGTGAGGGTATCTAAAGTCACAGATTTACACTAACAAACCCACAAGCTTTGAAGCATTGAAAGGTGAAATTGAAAGTCGCATCAACGAGTTACAGCCTGATTTCCTCGACTTTGTCATCGAAAATTTTGTCAAAAGGGAATGAATAAATCATCAAAGTCTAGGAGGTTATTTGTCTGATTATTGTTCCATATAAAATTTCAGAATGTTTACTTCTCAAATCATCTAAGAAGTTCATTTTATTCTACGGAGAACCATGCTTTATTAAACAATCAAACTTGCGTTCTTATTGGGACACCCTTTAGTATCTATGTACATTGAACAACTCTGCCTTGCATTCTTTGTTTAGGAAATTTGTAGGTTTTGTTGTTATTTTTATTTTCTAAATCTGTGCAATCTTAAAGATTTCGTTCTTTTTGTTTTTTCCCCGTGTGTCCTTTTAGACAGTTGAATCTGACCCATGTATCAACATCTTCATTTCGTTAAGACCTTTGCTTTTATTAGTCTCTACCTTCCTAGTAAACGTGAAATATATTTTTAATTGAAACTGACACTTGTCCTCTGGCCTTTTAACAAATTAGACAATTTGCTTCGTTACAACATCCTTCATATTAACAGTCATGTGACATGTGATCACAAACATGGGCTTTATTATAATATAAGATTGTTTAGACTGCCAAGACTTAATATTCTCCTATCTGGCTGGTAACAATGCTACCTACTCGTACTTATCAACTTACATTATTATCTTCTCTTGCATTCTATCATGACATTCCCTAGGTATTTTCTTCCCTAGGTATTTTCTTCCATATTGATGTAGATAAGTCAGGAGTTAGGACCTAGGTAAACACCTGGGATACATTACTTAGAACTTATGAAAAATCAAGATATGATATACATTTCACTTTCTTACCGATAATTTACTTGAAGATATTTTGGTCGGGGCTTGAGAGTCAAATGGGACATTGCCTTTGGAAGTTCTGAACCTTTTTTCTTAATAGTGCACGAAATATGAAGTCAGTAATAATTAATAATAATTATTATAATTTTTGTTTCGGGTATTCAGGAACCGGCTTAATTAATTAATTAGTTTTTTCTTTTTCTTCTACGACTTCTAGATCCCGAGATAAATCGATTTAAAAAATATCGGTAAATCGTGAACTTTGACGTCACGGCATATGCTCCCGTAGACGATGACGTCACATCAAATGTCCCGAGCAAAGCTCCCTCGTTAATGTGTTTGTGCGCATACGTTTCTGCGCAGCTCTTTCTGCTCCTCCGCTAACGCGCTTACATAGTGGCGCTACCTAACGGACGGAAAAAAACAACTGCGTAAAGTCTGACGTCACACATATTTGAACTCTTTCATTAGAACGGAAAATAAAAATTGAATTTTCGACTTTTTACAGTTATGACGTCACACATATTTGAACTCTTTCATTAGAACGGAAAATAAAAATTGAATTTTCGACCTTTTACAGTTATTTTTTCACATCTTTGAACTCTTTCATTAGAACGGAAAATGAAAATTGAATTTTCGACCTTTTACAGTTATTTTTTCGGAGTTTTGACCTCAGATTTGGATTTTTCACTAAAAATGAATTTTCGACCTTTTACGGTTATATTTTCGGAGTTTTGACCTCAGATTTGGATTTTTCCCAACTTTTTACATAGGAATCGACCATTTATTTATAATTTTTACCCATTTGCAACTGCTCCATTTTTACTGCGTTTGACACTTTATAGACATTATCAATTCTGACCTCTCACCTATCTTTTTTCTTCTCTTCCTGATCCTTATCCTCCCCTTCCTATACCATCAACTCTTCTGATTTTCCATCCGGGGAAGAAAAAATAACTTTGGAAGAAAATGGATGCGGAAGTTCTTTATAATACACAGAATGCATTTATTTAGACAATAAATATAGGTACTATAAGCTACACATAATGTTATAATCAGATGAATGTTGATTGCTGCGAGAAGTTTGCATGAGATGAGCGTTGAGTGCAGTACCTGAACGATCTGTTATACACAGGTCATAATAATTATGAAAAAATCTGCAACAAAAACAAGGTAATTCTTGATGAGTGGAATAAAATAGAGAAAAACAGTACCGTTATAATTTCTAAGCTATGTTCATCACTCATTAGATAGATATTTGTCTAGTCGTCTTGTAACAATTTGATTAGTTTTCATGCTCAGAGCATTCATCAGTTAAATATAAATAGTTAGATAATAATATCTTCACTCTTTATCTGAAAGTCCTCCACATGAGTGAATACAAATGATACGTTCAGCATAGGGGTGAAATGTGAATTGATACAAATCAATTTAAAATTCAACAGCGTCATCTTTTTAATCAAATCAATTTGCAGTGATTGCACAATCCGAAAAAGAACCTATACACAAGCACTTTTTTTCATTCTTTTGTTTGATACTGAAAATTATCGTTTTCTATCTTTTCTCTCTTTATTTTCAATCAACCTCTCTTTTTTATTTTTTCCTATAACATGAAAGTAAAAAGGGACTCTTTATGATTTGTCTGTACAAATAAGCTTAATTAGTAAAATTAAAAACTTTTTTTCAGAATGAATAGGTGATTTTGTGTGTTTACTATTTCTGGTCAGTTCTAAACATAAAGTACCTATCACATGTATACGCAAGAAAATCTCATGAATTGTAGAAATTTACAAACTAAATTAAACATTCAATACAGGTTCATATTATGCACAATGATTTAAAGTATCTAATGCCAGCGAACCAGAAACATAGTGTTCTTTCTAATTTCAACTTCTGAAAAATAGTGCCCATTTATACTGCTCGAATGAGACTAATGAGTTTCTTTACTTGAGAAGTAGGTACCATCTACCAAGCTTAGATCACACCTAATTAAAAATATCTTTAATATCCATGCCAGGATATTATAAAGCTTGAAATATGTTCTAATACTTGATAAATGGCCATTATACAGCCCGAGATAACGTTAGAGAAATGATAAAGTCATATAGTTCTGATTTAATACTTTGTGCTCCCAATGGACTTCCCGATGGTTTTTTTCTCTCATTTTTTTTCAGTCATCTGACATTTTTCTCCTGTGAAATAGGTTTTTGAAGAGATTCATTTTCTAGGTCAATTTGTGTTCGGATTAGAAAAAAAGAGAACTGATCTCTCCTTACACCCATATTTATGAACAAAATGCTGGCTCTTAAGTTCGTTCTAAGCATAGTCTCAAGGCATTTGATTGGTCAATTTTGACTTGAGACTGATCTAAGAACGATCATTCTATGATTAGTTTTATAAGAGTATACCTACTCGTAAGGGTTTGGAAATAAAAGTAGTTAATCGCCTATATTATTTTGCAGATTTTAGGTATTTCCATTTACCTATACCCGCTCTTTGTCACAGTTTAGAAAGGGGAGGAAACATTTGCCCCACATGTAGGAATGAACTTTGTTTCTGGAGCATCTTGTGTGGAGGGGCTGTTTATGAAATTAGAGATGTGTAAATAAATGATAACAAGTAGCTATAAGGAACATGAAAAATATGATTGTAGGACGAAGAAACATGAATTGTGTGTACAATGAACACAAACACTTGTCAACAAAAGATGAGAATTTGATCTATTACTTGGATGAAATATAAATGCAAGTGTTTGAATGACAGAGAAAAGAAAAAAGAATACAAATCAAATTTCCCAAAGTGGAAAAAAATGTTAGGATGGTTTAAATACGAGCTTTCGGATCTGAGAATGTAGATTTTAGTCTCTTTGTACTGACAGAAGAAAAGAAAAATTAATAATTCATCACAAGCTTAGCTTTCATACGTGTAAATATTACTTAGTCAATGTTGCGAAGCACGTTTGCGTTACTTAACAAATAATAATTATGTGAAAAGCTCTATTTTGTGTACTCAAATGTTATGAATAGCAAACATAATTCTGATTCGTGGATCGTGGATAAATAAGATTTCTGTTCTTTTTCCTCTTATGGGAAATCGGTATACATATGAAATGCGTGTCTGTGATGGATGTTTTTTGTATAAGTAGATACTCTGGTTATCTGGAGATTAGAAGCTAGGTGACTGACGTGAATGTAAATATTGCCAGTACATATAGGCTATATCTGATTAGATTAATGATGTAATATGACATAGGTATTTTGAAACTTATTGAATAAAATGTAAATAGATGAAGTCAGTAATAATTAATAATAATTATTATAATTTTTGTTTCGGGTATTCAGGAACCGGCTTAATTAATTAATTAGTTTTTTTTTATGTACATAGGTACCTATACAAGTTGCACATAACATGTTTTCATGTCGATAGGTATGTTGGAACCCAGGAGGTAGAGCTATAATGTTCTATTTTATTTTATTTTAACAAAACTAAATAGTTGTTTTAATTACTCTTGAGAAGTATGTGAGGAATGGCGCTCTCTCCTTGATTTTTATCTGATTTTTGTCTTATTAAGGTTTGGTTACTATACCTGGTTGATGTTAGATGTCGATTGGCCACCCAATATATTCACGGTGTTCCTGTGTGAAAGACAGAGGTATTTTACGGTTTACGAGTAGCTTCTTCTACAAAATACATATTCATGAGAACATATTTGAAGATATTTTCCTATCGCCAGATGAGACTAACACATCAGCTATCAGGTTGTAATGAATTCACTACCTATCCCCTTCCCCTCTTTTTTACAAATGAAAAATAATGCAGACAGCAGCCGTAGCTTCACGGGGAAAACATTTTTCTTTCAATTTAGATGTAAAATATTCTCAGCTTGCTATGCGATATAGGTAGGTACATATGTTTATAGAACGTACGGATGAAAATTCCGATGCTCTAATGCGCTCCCTCTCTGTTAGCTACTGGGTGTGTATTTGTGAAACTGGAAATCAGAATGAAAAAAAAAAAAAAAAATAGGTAGATGATCATGTAGTTGTCTGTCATCTGAGTCATTTTTTTAATCTAGGTTCTACTATCTCATATTAGAGTGTTTCTGAAAATTCTCGGAGACTATACCCATACGGTCTCGGAGCATGCTCAGAGGTTAAAAACATTGACCGAGGAGCTAAAAAAATATGAATAAACTTAATAGGTTTGTGATTTTACACTTGTTTTCCCTCTTAAACGCCATGATATCAACTGATGTTAATATACAAAAGAGAGTAACAAAAAAGCATCAAATACCTAGAGGAGGTGCATAGGTACCTAATTAATGAAGGATTACTACTAGTATTACTTACTTACCTCTTCGATAAATTTCAAAGTGGGCCCATGTCAATAGAATAGAATAGAATAGAATATACCTTGTTTATCCTGCTCGAATGAGACTAAAAAGTCCCTTTACCCCAGCAGTCTAAACAAGGTCTCGTGTATTTTATGGGTTTAACATTGTACAATACATGATTAGTAAAGTAGACCTTGCTTAATTATAAAAAAAAGAAAAACAAAAAAAACAAAAAAATTAGTCTAAACAAGGTCTCGTGTATTTTATGGGTTTAACATTGTACAATACATGATTAGTAAAGTAGACCTTGCTTAATTATAAAAAAAAAGTCGTGTATTTTATGGGTTTAACATTGTACAATACATGATTAGTAAAGTAGACCTTGCTTAATTATAAAAAAAAAGAAAAACAAAAAAAAAACAAAAAAATTAAAAAAAAAATAATAATAATGAGAAGGAGAGATGAGAAATAAATTAGTGATGGAGGTGAGATGGATGCTATAGTGAGGTTTGAAGGGATGTACGGGGAGGACAGGTGGCCATGTCAGTCAAGTGTACACACACATACACACGCACCACACACACAACGCAACACAACTCAACACAACACACGCTCACACACACACACGATACACACGCACCACACACACAACGCAACACAACTCAACACAACACACGCTCACACACACACACGCACACACAACGCAACACAACTCAACACAACACACGCTCACACACACACACGCACACACACACGCACACACGCACACATACACACACACACACGCACACACGCACGCACGCACACACACGCACACACACACCCTCCCGCTTGCTTTATGGACGATTGAAGAGACCTTCACTGACCGCCTTGTCTAGAAGTGTTTTGAAGGAGAAGAAAGAGAGTGAATTCAATACTACCCAGTATAAAATAAATCTATCCACCTACATGTATTTTTATATTTTTCACTTTGCTCATCACATGTACCTACACATCATGTGTTTTTCCTGGCTTATTTTTAGTACCCCTCATTTTTCTTTTTCTAAAATTAAGTTAGGAACTTAAGAGTAACAAATTACATAACGTTTTTATTTTCTCCTCCATTGAATGGCGGAGAGCTTTAAGGTTTGTATAATTCCCGTTGTGTCATGTGTGTGTTTAAATATATGCTTAATATCCTATCTACGAGTAGTATCTGGTGATGGTGGGTGTTTGTCTTTCTACTTAGGTAAAATATAACCAAAACACGCATTTATATTTGCATTTTATACATACCTATATTTATTAAGTACAAAGTATACTTGGTATAGTTAGGTATGCAATGAAATATCGTTGTATGTACGTCATTATCATTCATTAAAAATAAGAAAAAGTTGCAACTCTCAATAGAAATATGTGCGATTGTGGGAGGCTCGGAATTTTTCATTTTGTACATGAGAATACTGCTAGGGTTGACTTTCTAGAAAGTCGTACTTATCTAAAAATAGATCTTTGTCCCTTTTGAAACATTGTTTTCCAAATTCTCTAGATTTAAAATTAAATTTCCTGGGACGAAAATTTTGTCTCTCTGACTGAAAGAATTTTTACTACCAGGAAATTACACATTCTTTGGGTTTGAATGCTATTTACGTTCCCTTCTTGTTATAAAAAGTTAGAACTTTATCCACGAAAGAGTCTATGTTGCACAGTGAAATACAACCTTCAATGCTGGTTTCTAATACTATGCTCTAATAATGCAATTTGTAATAGATTACAATTGCAGTTATTTTCAATGTATTTGTATTTCTTTAGAGTAGTTTGCATTCGTAGTCTCTAACCACAACACAATATTACATACTCAATACTCGTATTATAGTTCCTTTACTGTAACATACTCGTAAATTTCACAACTTATTAGAAAAAGTAATTGAAAATAATGCAATTCGAATTTGTTTCCCGCTGGAGCTCTCCCTCTCCATCTTTCCCCAACCTTCTTTCCTCTCTTTTCCCCTTTAGGTGGAATGAAATGAAAAATATATAAAACAGCATACTTGTGAATTATTAAAATACGATAAGCTCAAACTGTAAAATCAGCAAAATATTACAAGTTGAAAATTAGCTGTCGTCATTAGGCATGGAAGACGTGGGAGGTACTTACGAGGAAATAACATGAGAAACACAAATGATGGTTATTATTATTATTTCGGCAATGTTTTATTCCATTGTAATTTGTAAAACATAATACCTACCTACTTACTTTGTTGAAATATTGGTTTTTGCTGACAGCTTCAAGTCGCATTGGTTTTAATTAGCTTGTTAAGTTTTGAATTGCATTAAACCTCGAAACGTCGAGTATAACGTCGAAGGGATTTGGAAAACAATCACGTTTTCACGTCTATGAACAGAGTTAGTTCTCAGAAATGAGTAGATGTAAATAATATTGGCGACTCGATAGCTGTAATGTTAACTCGAACTGGTGTTATCTCGAAATAGCACTTGCATGAGTAGACTTTGTTATAGACTCATGACATGACAAATCTTGGAGTTTTTACATCTCCACTGATTACGTCTCGTCTATTGAAAACATGGATGTTATAGTTGGCGTACTAAAGATCACACATAATCCTGTCTTTTCTTATCAATAAATTTTTCTCTTGAAAAATTGGGCCCCCTGCCCCAATTAAAATAAATGATAATAAAAAAAAAATAAGGAAAGTAAAAATGAGTAGGCAGATTTTGAAAAATTGCGGGCCGCTCTCTACAGGACTTTTCAGTAACTACAAATGCAATTCATTGTTTAAAGATGATTGCTAGGAAGGAGGTTGAGGTAGGTCGGAGGAGGAGGGCTTGATTTGCACAAAACAGTGCATATAAGTATACAGTCTCATTCTGCTCGAATAGGAAAGGACGAACATGTTATTGAAAACCATGCATTTCCGTCGTAAATTACCCGGAAAACTTTTCAACATGGATACTTTTTGTCAATGCTTTATGACTGTCATGAAATTCCAAGTTGTCATGTTTAGAGTGGCATTAGATATCAGAATGTTCGAGTAAGGTTTCATCAATTTATTATTATCCTTATTATGTTTTCATTTTATGCAATTCAATACTCAGAATTCAGGATTTGAGCATTTTCATGTCAGACTGCGGAATGTGCGTTTTAAATATTGCATTATTGTCGATTTTCGGGGTTAAGTAGTACATATTGTGACCAGTCCACCGAGTGGTGTTTATTATTATTATTTTATTTTTTTCTCATTTGGGCAGATTCGGCAAAAGAGCCCAACATAATTATAGAAGAGGACACAGAAGTTAATATGAGCGTAAATTAATATGATTAACCCAGGGTAGGCGGAGAAGGAGAGAGATCGGAGTAAACTGTTACGTCACAGGCTGGTAGATCATGAAAACAAAACTTTAGAAGAGAAAGAGAGATACTTCTGAACAGACTGTTCTTCTTTTAACTTTTCACATTAAATTTTATCAATTATTTTTACATTACGTAAACAGGGAAATAATATGGAAAACTTTACAACCTCTTCGGGCGGCAGACGAAGTATGATATTCTCAGCCACGAATTGTTGAGGGAGTGTATTGTTTCAAATAGAATATTGTTGTAGGATAGTATTGTTTCAAATAGGATTGTTCGTTCTATTTGGTCAAGATATTTGATTTAGGTTTCCGTGTCCGTGAGATAGGCTTATGGAAGGATTGGGATCATTCTTGAAGAGAAGCTACGAGTAATCACTAACCACAATAGACAGTGTGGGGGTATAAATGGAAATCTGCAACTTTTAGTTCGGCTTTGCAAATAGTGGCTGTATCTAGCGGTATTGCCTTTGTCTGGCTTGGTGAGAGGCGCGAAGGAAAATACTTTGTCCACTTCAAGTAAAAAACCATTGGGCTTGAAGAGCTTTTTTTTCATTTATTTATTGAAAAGCAATGAAAATTAAAATCCCCATGAAACTTTTACCCCCTATGATTTTCCCCATCACAACGGAGAGAGAAAAAAGCCAAATAATAAAAATTTCGAAAACAATAATCATTATGCATTTATGATTTTATTTTTTGGAAAAAAAAAAATCTTCGCTTTTTTCCTATAGAGAATTTTATTTTCTAATGGAATTTGATTGCAAAAAACGCTGCCGATTGATCGGGCAAAACAAATATATTGAAAATGTGCTCCAGCTAATGTCAATATTTAATAAAAAGTTCAAAAAAGCACAATTTGTATCCAATAAAATATAAAATGGGGGAAAACTCTTTTTTTTTTGGCTTCTCGAACAAAACACTTTCCATGTTGCAGAAATGTATTTGACTATTTAAGTGTTTACTGTATCTACATTTCGGACAGAATATATAACGGATAATTTATTATTGAGAACTTTTTTGTTTCCCTTTTAAAGATCTAAATTAATCATTGGGTGTCTCCTTTTCTGTATTTCATCAGAGGAGGAAGGCTTTCGAGTTTTTCAAAATTTTCATCTATTGACATGCTATCATGATAATTCAAACTAATTTTCCTACTCACTCACACTTGTCGGGTTAGCCATACTAAGCTTTGACATTATACAGGGCTCTTTAGTCTGCTTTCTAATTGAGAATAATTTCAGGAAGATATTAGTGACAATAAAGATTCAGCAGGGCGTCTCATGTCGCCATACTCCTCTGTAGGACGAAGTAAAAGCCAGAGGAAAAACACTCGAACACGTCAGAGCAGCAGTATTGTAGTAGTTTGCTCTAGTTATTTATTTAGGAGACTGTCAAAGTAGGACATTAGGACATGTTAGTATACCCATTACATTACCATTAAACAATGGGGACCCTCGTAAAGATTTCCTGCTATCACCCTGTCGGAACATAAATGATAAAAGCCAAATCAACAACTTAAAATTCAACATCCCCCCCCTCCTATATTCTTCCCCTCTGGTGCTCTCTCTGTTTCGACATGTTTATCTCATTTGTAAAGCGCAAGCTGGATTTCCTGAATCCTGAGCAGAACTTCACACATGAAAGGATTTCATCACAGGGTGCTTGTGCTTGCTGTTCCTGTATTCCTGTACATTTATGTACACGTCAGGTAATATTGCCTGTTAGATGGTCTTTGTACACAATCTCTTTTCATAGAATCGGCTATACGTAGGTAGGTGCCTCTCGTTTTTGTGCTATCCCATGCACAGAAAAGTTCCTCTACCTTACCATGACCCTCTCCTATGTATAACTCTCATACCTTGTTGTGTGTGGCTAACAAGTATCTATCCCGAGTTTTTGGAAATTTGAATTCCCCAAATGGTTTAAATTTATTTTCAGGTCAACCGATTTCATCAGGTATTCACCAGGCACCTACCTCTTTGTTCAAACTCGGGCATACTTAAATGAACAGCAAATTGTTCAGAGCTGAGAGAAATAGCTAACATTTAAACAAATGGCTCACTTTCATGCATATTCTCCCAAATACAACTTTTTCCACCCTTTCTCCTTGCGTTTAGTTTTCTCAGACCTTTCTCCGGGTTTTTCTCCCAATACACTAGCAATACGTCATATTGGTAAGATTTACGATGTTTCTTATGTTGTGAACATATATTATATTATATCCTCTCATGCTATCAATAGTATCAATGTTTATCATAATATGACAAGGGGTTTGGGGTACAAACCTCTGAGTTTCTTTTCTTTAAACGTCGATTCATCATATTTTATCACTTGGTTTACATCTTCCCTATCGCCCAATATCCTTATTGATAGTTATTATTCGTTCATGTAATATTTTTTCTCAATTTCCTATTCCCAGTGTATATTATGTTTGGATATTTATTTACTCCACATGGCTCTTTGGTCCTCCGCTAATGTATAGCAATTTCACACGGAAATATCATCTTGCCTTCAGATATGGCAGTTCTATTTCCAGTTCTCCCTTTGTACTTTACTAAAATATGTACCTATTATGTATATTTGCATACTTACAATATCTGCGTCGATGGTGTTAGGGTCAAGCAAGACGCTCGCCTGATAATCACCCTCCTAACGCGGGTTCAATCCCAGCCGAAATTTGTTATTTTAGTCAATACCTATTGTTTGATAATTTGACCCCAATAATAGCTGTAACCTACTGTTGGGGTAAAAGGACTCTTTAGCTCGATCCAAGAAATATAAACAGTTGTACGAAAACGTAGCTATGGAAACTGAAGAAGCTCAAAGAAAATGTGTCCCATTCATTCGTTCTTTTTTCAATGTTTCACGAAGAATTTTCTTTTGGGGAGAAAAATGTGATAAATAGCCCTGTGGACAAGTTTCCCCTTCTGTCCTTCAGTTCGAAATCCTTTTCTAATATTCTACAAAGAGTGGTCACACTCGAGGGATCAATAATCAGGAGTGAATCTGATGTGTTAATTCCCAGATCATCACAAGGTAAATTTACAGTGCATTATCGAATGAGGCAAATTATAGGTTCCAACGAATAACACCAAAGTTTTAGACTTTAAGATGACAAGAAAATTTTATTCCTTCTGGATTAGGAAATATGTATATGAGGTACAATCTCTCTGTTCTCCCTTGTGATAGTATCTACTGTATTAATGATAATGCTGATATCATTGAAGTGTTTAGGTTTAGTTACTCAAGTGTCGCGACTCAAGACAGACACTCGTAGGTACAGAGCTACGCCGTTTTAGGTATGGCAGTTTTAGGTCACTCGAAGTGTTCATTACGTACCGACTGCACTCTAAAGCACAGATCACATTTCTGCCCTTGGAATGATAATAATCTCGATATGAAATGGTAGCATTTTCTCACACCTGATTAGCGTGTGATAACATGGACATTAGAGCGTGTTTAAAGCTTGTAGTTATCTCCAAATGACTGGCGGCATCAGACTTTAATCTGGTGATTAAAATTTCATATGATTGACTCCTGGATACATGTAGCCAGGTATATTAATAGCACGTAGCGTATTAATATGTTCTCTATATTGCTTAATTGGTGTGTAATTATTAGCGTTATTAAAATCAGAGCAAGGGGGTGGCAAACTTTCAGGAGATAAGCCAGTTTGAGAAACCTTCGTGTTTTGTGTAATCTTTTTGATTTTCCCGATGTTTTCTCGTAAAATTGTGTTATGGTAGACAACTATTAGATCACAAGGTTTTCCAGTTTGAATCCCGTTCCAGGTGAGTTCTGAAATTAGCGTGGTATATTGAACGTAAAAATTACCTACGTAAAAAGACATTAGACATAATATTTCCTTGTTCAAACAAAATAAGCCGTAAAAAAGATAAGCTAAAAGGGAGCGCCCCAAAATCTCAAATCAATTAGTTCTAGTCATGGACATATGGGTGATCTTATCAGACCCCCTTCTATTTTAAGAGCATATGCAATTTAATTTACCCCAATTAGTAAACCTAGACCCCAAACACTTCAATAACAATTATGTTTTGGAAGTTTGGGGTCCGCTCTCAGTCTAGCCCCAACTAACATTATGTACTATCGCACCTTGAAACTGACTACATATTGCCTTCTAAATTAATATTTAATGATAAATAACATAATTGATTTATTATTTTATTGTTCTAAAAGCTGGAAATTTGGAAGGTAATTTTTTCCCTTCACAAAACCCGTTCCCTTGCAGCCTATACATACATGTATTTAAGGAGACACTGGTTCATATCTCGTTCTGCCAAGAAATAGTCAATCAAATATTGCTGTCTAATACTTAATTATTGACTTTCTGAAATTATTTCTACAAAAGACTTTTCACATCATAGCATGGTGGTTGTATCAGAGATTGCCCATTGAGTAAGAAGACCCTGTATAAGTGTATATTCTACGAGACAACTCATGAATCCACCGCGAGACCCCATGTCTACTGTGTTATTATATTTTAATTCACACTCCAACCACAACACTAGAAAAAAAGGAAATTCTTTATCTTAAATTACTAAAATAAACAGTAGAAATATTTTCTTATCAATTTATTTATTGAAAAAAAGAAGTTCCCAGAATTGTGGGAAATCTATTACAGCAATTAACAAAATAAACAAAAGGCCATCCCGAACATTGGTCGTAAAAGTTGAATAATCTTTCCAGTGGGGGACTAGTTAAACACTAGTTTTTTTTTTTGAGCTAAATTCTCCTTGGAGATGCTTTTTTTTTCATCTTAAACACGGTTCTAACGAATTTGTCAATTTTCAAAGGTTTTGATGAGATGAGACTTAAACACGGTTCTAACGGGTTTGTCAAATTTCAAAGGTTTTATTTGACGAGGTTACCTACTTTTTTAGGACAAAGATTACTTGATATTTCAAACGGTTCAACTCTAAATTATAAGACGCACACTAAGCGATGATTGTGCTTATTATCGATAAGCGATAAGTATCTTTACTCAAGATAAGTTAAGTGTTTGATAAATATAAAAAAAATTAAGTTGTTTTTATTGACTTTTGTATTTCTTTGAATAGAGCGGTAGGGAGGAGGGCAAGCAATTCATAAATTGATATGCTGCTTCAAAATCGGGAATCAAGTTTCTGCGATAATGTTATGTAAATTTTATTTTTTTACCGAGCTGATTGACTTGGAACAGTTTGTAGAATTGGATATTTCATCTAAATAATTTTGAATCAAAATTTTAACTTTCGAAATTAACCCAGGATTTTGCCCCAGGGTTAAGAAGCTATTCGGAACAAGAACTAGAAGCTAAATGTTAAATGAAATAATGAATTTGCCAGCTGTCTTGGTTCACGAGACTGTCACATATTTTGAAGTTTCCAGCAGGAGGCGGACAGGGGCGGGATAAACTTTGTAATGGAATTATATTTGACATTGGTGAATTTTATCTCTACTAATGTTTTGTAAGAATACATCCTGGAAGAGACATCTTTGTCTCGGAAAACTAGTGGCTAATTTATTTAGAATAAGTTATTAGTCCGTCCTTCCTTTATTATTACAATAGTAATAAAAAGGTATAAGGGACGGACTATTGTATTCGCTTCGGTGTCGTCTGTCTGTCACTCTGTCTGTCACTCTGTCTGTTCCCATAGAAGGACTTATCCAAACCTGGTCGACCTATATATCAAATTAAAGGTCTTTTTATCAGTCGGTCTGTCTGTCTGTCCCCATAGAAGGACTTATCCAAACCTAGTCGACCTATATATCAAATTGAAGGTCTTTTTACCAGGAACACGAAAATGGTGGTGTAAATTTTGTCCAGAAAACCATAAAGCCAAAAGACCAAAAAAAATGGTTTTTGCGGGGTTTTTTTCACATTTTCTGACACAAATGAGCTCTGATCTCGAAATTTGTCGCGACGACCTTATGAACTCAAAGCGAGAAAGTTTTAGATAACACTTCAGTGGATCATTTAAGACCCGTTTTTGCGTTACCTATGTTAAGCTACGCCGAGGAAGGCCAATAAATGGATGGGTGACTTGTACACTATATTGGGAATAAAGGGAGAACGGGCTCTAGTCTTGATTTTAAATCATTACATGAAAGTAAAATTAAAAAATCAAATCAAGAATAATAATAAACTGAATATTAAACAAATTAGGTAGGTACATAGGTATTCTTTAACCACGATCGAATAAACTACGGGCTAAAAAATTCCCGGAGGGACGGGCCCAGCTTGTTGCTTTATAGGTTTGCGCACGTTGACAGTATTGCTTGCTCCTTGAACTATCAAGGGTGTGTGACTGTTAATATTAATATGTGTCAACTATTTGTATTGTTGATTTTGATAGCCCACTTCGGTGTTTAAGAATGTATGAAAAAGTTGAGCAAATATTCGAGTCTCACCCTTGAAAAACAGAAGCACACCCACCAGTGTTATATTCATTAAATATTATTTTCAAACAATTTTACTGCTGAAAATTTGAACAAGGCAAGGGGTCGGTTCTGTGATATGGAAAATCATTACCTAGCCTTCTGTTTGCTTAATGATAATAGTAGTCATATTATTACTGTTGTCTCAGACAGGAGTTACGGTGCGAAAAGAGGCCGAAACAAAATGTATTTCTCTGAATGGTTTCGAGCATTTTCTTTTGATGTGAAAGTTGCTGTAAGTTGGAGAAGTGACTTTAATTTAATTATATTTTTGGCTTTAGAGAAATGTTTTCACAAAGTATTAAAATGCCCAAGTACATAATATTTTCTTAGAAAAGGAAAACTGCTCTTGCTCTAAAGATTTTCTGCCAGGAATATTAAAACGGTGTGAAATTTTCTCACTTCTTTTCTCTCTGCTTCCTTGTGTGTGTTTGTGAGACTCAAACCCATTGTTACTGTCGTTCATTGTGTTTTAAGATAAAAGTAAAAACAGAATTGCTCCCGTTTAACTTTTCTTATCCCTTGTTCTGTTTAATTTATCATTTTTTATGCAGAAAAGAAGAAAAATGTTTGAATAAAAGGGAAAAGAATGTCCTTATAACAAAGATGGTAAAGAAGACAGGAGTACCAGCAGGCAAAAGAAATTATTTGTTTTGTCTAGCCTTTGTACTTCCATCACTCTTAACATAGAGACCTACTCAAGGCCCTAATGATGATATTGCAATCATCCTAAATTTCCAAAATTACCAACCTGTTATTAGTAGAAGTAAAGTTGGTCCGAACATGAAACGAGTGTTAAGTTTAGTCCGAGTCACATGTCGCATGCTATAGTCACAGTCAAATGATTTTCCTCCGATACATCTCAATTTGCCTCCCACAGATTTCATGCAAATAAGCCCTTTCATTACCACTGGAATTTGCGAATTTTAAATACTATCATCGGATCTTTAGTTTCTGGTGAGAGCTAGGTTCTTTTGTTCAGGGTACTTGTTAGCAAGAAATCATCCTACTTAAAAAACAAAAAAAAAAAAAAAAAAAAAAAAAAAAAA